>NC_041381.1:188402267-188412374 GCF_002162155.2 Triticum dicoccoides
GCTAAAAAATCTCTCATCTAAGCCCTCACAATTTTTTTTTCTTCACAAGTTGCATCAATGTTGGGGGGGCCACAGCCACCCCAGGAGCCTACATAGCTCCCCCACTGAACTAGCAATCCTATCTGGCAGCATCAACTGAATAATGGACCTGGGTAATCTAAGCAGCATTGATACGGCAAAACTTGCCCATTGGCCGTCCTGACACAGCAGGATACGAGGATATGCCAGGATACACGTATCCCACAATATCCCACAATTTGCAAATTAAAAAAAATAAAAATACAGGGACATGGCTGGGATACGTGCATGATACATTGGGGACACGGTCGGCCGAAAAACAGCTACAGACCAATACCAAACCCTATTTTGCAGGTGCCGCATGCACGCTCTCCACAAAAGAACAAGCTGCCCACAGCCTCGCAGGCAGCAGCGAATGGGCCGCCACCGCCGCCTCCTGGACTCGCTGCTGCCACAGTCACGCCTGGACCCTACAAGTGACTGCCACCCAGCTCCAGCAGCCTCTCCTCCCAACGGCAGGTAACCCAAGTTCCCAAATCACAGCAGCCTCTCCAACCTTTTCATCTTTTTTCTGATTTTCTTCCATTGAGCTGCTGCTGCTGGGTGCTGGCTGCTGCTGCTCTTTGAATGCTTGATCTGCTGCTGCTTGCTACTCCCTCCGTACGAAAAAGCTTGTCCCTCAAATGGATGTATCTAGCACCAAGTTAGTGCTAGATACATCCATTTGAGGGACAAGCTTTTTGGACGGAGGGAGTACCTATGTTGTGCTGCTCTTGGAATCCTTGTGTTGCTGCTGCTCGCTTGACCTTGAATGCTTGTGCTACTGTTGAATGATTGCTGCTTGGCTGCTTGCTGTTAGGTAGGATGGCATCTCGGAGCGCCACCGCCGGTAGCCAATTGTTTGTAGGTGAGAGTGAAGGGCAGCCTGGTCCTCGTGCCGTAGATCCTTAGTATCCTCTTCCTCTGTATTCCCCGATTGGGGCAGTACTTCTCATTAATTTTGTCTTAACTGTATAGTACATGACATATTTTTATTTTATTTTATAATGTACTCGTCCGAATGGCTATTTCTGGAAAATGCCGTATCCCGTGTCCCCGGCGGGGACTCCCCGTATGTGTATCGCCGTGTCTCCGCCCCCGTATCCATGCTTCTTAGTGGATAATGGCCAACCTACCCAAGGATATAATAGATGCAATGGTTCAAAGAGACGACCACGAGCAAGTAGATGGATGGAATGCGATTGTGTAAAGCAACCATTGGGCGAGTAATGACCAATTGACCATTCACAGCACAGCATGTGTTGACATCAACCAGTTATGAGTTACAAACAAGAGACAACACAAGCCTGGCCGCCTGGGTAGTGAGGTTGGAATGGATTAGGAGCATTCATGTTTACAGAGCTTGTTTTTTCCTGGCACAACTAGCCCGATCTTAAAAGCTCGATCTAATTCTAATTGGATCACTGAACCAACCAGAAGTTAGACTGAAGGCCTGACGTCAAGTAGTGAAGGAACACATGCCAAGAATCAGAAGCTGAAGCATGATATTGTTCTTTGACAGCGTTCTGTTTCCCCAAAAGGTCATAAAAGGTACCATGGTGAAAATACAGGGTCAAGAGCAAGGAGAGAGCTCAATCAAGTATCATGCAAAATCAACTGTACCAACCAAAGGTGATCACAGTTCCCAGCTTGTATGAGATCAACGAGTCGATGGTACAGAACCAAACAAGTTGTGACAGAGAGATTACAGCACATTAAGAGGGGGACATTGCGCATTCACGGAGACCGACCCTGACTCCCAGCCTAAATCGCACGATTCCAGGAGCTCAGCACAGTCCGGGAGCAGAATCAACCAATCGTACCGCCTAAAACCACGCTCATCCCGCCAATTAAAAGAGCACCGCCTCAAATCCCCCCCAAAATTCGACCTCAAATCTCTCCTCTATCCCGCAGCAGCCCCAGAACCCACCTGCGGTGGCCGATCAACCGCCGGAAACGGAGTCCCCGGCCAGGAAACCCCCGATCGAATCAATCAATCTACTCCCCGCGCCGAATCGGCGGCACGCGACGGGATTGAGTGGGGTTTCGGGATCGGAGGAGGCGGTATTACCTTGGCCGGCGGCTCGAGTCGACGCGGCTGGCGGCCTTCGTCCTCCGCGCGCCCCTCCTCCCTCGCCGCCCGCGCTGGGAGGAGAGGGTTTGGTCTCTGCTTCTCCGCGAACACGCAACCGCTTCCTCCCTTCCCCCTCTGAGAAAATGAGGACTGCTGATTGAATGAGGTGATGGTGGTCTGCTTCTTCGGGGGAAAAGGCAAGGGGCCCGACGGTATTTATAAGGGGAAGGGGAAGGAAGAATATTTAGTTGGTTGCGGGGTGGGGCCACTTGTTTGTGAAAGTTAGCGTGCTTTTCTTCCTTTCGAGTTTGGAGTAGTTTTTGGACGGGTGATTGGAGGACAATTAAATGTGTTTTTCGTGCCTGGGAGTCGACGGGCCCACGTGACTGATGAAAGAGAAAGAATCACCGGGAAGAATTAGCAGAACAAATATGCTAAAGGGGATTTAGATGCAAAAGAATAAAGAGATCATGAGCTGATTAAAAAAACACTTGAACGAAGCACCGGGATAATTGAATAACGGTAGCTGAAATGTGAGGATGAAGAATTCTTCTGGAATGATGGCCTCCGGTGAAAAGAAATGAAAAAAACAACTCCTGACATACTTCGGATGGGTAAGAAAAGAGTCTCTGACAAACGGAATAATTTGAGAGGATAACGTGAATTTAGAACCACGAAACTTCGAGAGAACCGACAAGATTTAGAGGAAAAACTCTTCTTCGGTCTTCAAATGACGACGAGAAACACCACCAAAATTATTGAGATACTCCGGTAGAATGAAAAGCGAAGAGGTTGAGCCAACAATGAAAATGATTTAAAATTGATCTTGGAAAAGATCTGACTCATGAAAAACATACTTACGTCAAACTTCAAAATGATTTGAGAATAGCTCCGGGAAATTAGAAGAGTCAGGTAAGATCCTGGGAAAAGACCTGTGGGTTAGGGCCCACTGAAGAGAAAAACACAGTTGGAAAGGGATGTTGATCGGATAGATGATACACTGGAACACTTGAAATATTTGAATGAGGTGACAACCTCGAATTAACTCGACCACAGACGAATCTCCTGAGATGTCTTGAACACTCCAGAAGGATAAACTAGCGAGAGACGAATGAGCAGGGAAAGCACTTGAGCGAGGAAAAGAATATAATCACTACCGAAAATTGGAATTGAATCCACCGGAGAAGAAAAAGAGATGAAGAATGTCGAACAAAATGAGAATTCACCGATTGAAACAATTGACGAAAGACTGAAAAGACTCCGCATGAATGAAATTGATGGTCGAAACAGACTCGGACTTTGGGAAGAAGAGGGTGGGAGGGCGGAAAAACAAAGGCAACTTGGAAGGGGAAAACCGATGAATAACTTGAAGAGAAAACACCAGTTGAAATCATTAATCATTGAGGAAAGAAAGCAAAGACTTCGCGCGAGTAGGAAGAATACTCGATTACGGACTCCGGCTCCGAGAAGGAAAAGGGTGGGCGGGTGGGAAAAGAAAACAACTGAGGATTGAACTTGCAAAAACAAAGAGGGTCGAATCGTCTTGACGAGAAATGCACCGGATATAAAGAGCTGAGGAACAACGATCGAAAAACCAACTGCGTGATCCTAAAGAAAATTTGAAGGGGAAGAGAAGTAATTCAAAACACCTACGTCAAGATTCCTCACCAGAGCGACGAAGGGGCTGAGGAGTAAAAAGAATTCCTACTCTTCGATATAACTAGACTCCGAAAACGGTTTTCTTCTAGACTTAACAACGGCCAAACTACACGATCAATCAAGGGGGCTCCTAAGGTCGGTCGAGGCTCTGATACCAACTTGTCACGCCCAAGATGCGCCCCTATCCTGAAGGAACTCAAAGGTCCCACCAAGGATAGAAGCGCATCTTGAAGACGCTTTTGCAAGGTGGATATCATGACATCAACATTACATAATAGTGGGGATACATACAAGAGGCATACAATGCCACATGAATACAACATCATCATACATAAGGAAACCATCCGACTACGGATGAAACACAAACAGAAACTCAAACGACATCCACCCTGCTAGACCAGGCTGCCGACCTGGAACCTATCCCCTGATCGAAGAAGAAGCAGAAGAAGAACTCCAAAACAGGCAAACATCGCTCTCGTGTCATGATCATCGCATAACCTGTACCTGCAACGGTTGTTGTAGTAATCTGTGAGACACAAGGACTCAACAATCCCATTACCATGGGTATCAAGACTAGCAAAGCTTAATAGGAAAGGAATGGGTAAAGTGGTGAGGTTGCAGCAGCGACTAAGCATGATATGGTGGCTAACATACGCAAATAAGAGCGAGAAGATAAGCAACGGAACGGTCGTGAAGCTAGCAATGATCAAGAGGTGATCCTGAACTCCTACTTACGTCAAACATAACCCAAAACCGTGTTCACTTCCTGGACTCCACCGAGAAGAGACCATCATGGCTACACACGCGGTTGATGCGTTTTAATTCGAATCAGGTGTCAAGTTATCTACAACCGGATATTAAGAAATTCCCATCTGCCACATAACCGCGGGCACGGCTTTCGAAAGTTTATACCCTGCAGGGGTGTCCCAACTTAGCCCATGATAAGCTCTCGCGATCAACGAAGGATATTCCTTCTCCCAGGAAGGCCCGATCAGTCTCAGAATCCCGGTTTACAAGACATTTCGATAATGGTAAAACAAGACCAGCGAAGCCGCCCGATGCACCGACAATCCCGATAAGAGCTGCACATATCTCGTTCTCAGGGCAACACCAGATAAGTCAAGCTACGAGTAAAACCAGACCTCGAGTTTCCCCGAGGGGGCCCCGCAGGCTGCTCGGTTCGGACCAGCACTTAGAGAAGCGCTGGCCCGGCGGGGCTAAAATAAAGATGACCCTTGGGTTAATTACTCCCAAGGGAAAGGTATAGGTGGTAGGCAAATGGTAAAACCAATGTTGGGCCTTGCTGGAGGAGTTTTATTCAAGGCGAACTGTCAAGGGGGTCCCATAAATCACTCAACCGCGTTAGGGACGTAAAATCCGGGAACATAATACCGATATGACGGAAACTAGGGCGGCAAGAGTGGAACAAAACACCAGGCATAAGGCCGAGCCTTCCACCCTTTACCAAGTATATAGATGCATTAATAATATAAGAGATATTGTGATATCCCAACATAATCCTATCCACCATGAAGCAATCTTCAAGTTCACCTGCAACTAACAACGCTATAAGAGGGGCTGAGCAAAGCGGTAACATAGCCAAGCAATGGTTTACTAGGAAGGGTGAAAAAGGTTAGAGGCTGACATGGCAAATTGGGAGGCTTGTAAAGCAAGAGATAGGTAGCACGACAAAGAGATAGAACGAAGCAACTAGCATAGCAATGATAGTAATGAGATCCAAGGTGACGGTCATCTTGCCTGAAATCCCGCAAGGAAGAAGAACGAGTCCATGAAGAAGACGAACGGATGAAGCCGAACCAAGCATAGACGAACGAATCCTCACGATCGCAACGAAACAGGAACTATCGAGAAGAAGCACACAACATGGTAAACACACCACACATAGACAAGACATGATGCACAACAAGCATGATGCATGACAAAGCTAGATGAGACTACTCATGGCAAGAGATGATGCAAACAAGAACAACACATCAAGGCAAGTTTAAATGAGGCCGGAAACAACATATAACAATTCCGGTAAGTCCTCATATGCAAATTTAGAAATTGGTCCAGCACTGAATAAACCTTATGTTCAAGTTGTTAAACAGCAAGTTAATATGCACCAATATGATCTACACGAAATTCTAGTCAAGTTACATGTAAAGTTCATTTAGTTCAGAGCTACGGCTTAGAAAATATGAGCAAAACAAGTTAAACATGGCATTGATGCAAAATGCATACAAACATCAAGCAAACACCTCAAAACAAGGATGCAACATAATAATATGAAACTACATGCAAAATCAAGCAAGTTTCATATAGAGCACACTCAAAACGGAGCAACGGTTCAACACATACTCTATACAAGTTTAAAAGACAAGCTGTCCAAAACAGCAACTAGGCATCTTGCAAGTATCAAAACAACATGCTACAGCACCTCAACGTAAGAAAAAAAGGCATGGGCATGATGTACAGGTAAAGCATGACAAAACATGAACATTGAGCTATCTCCAGAAAACACTATAACATGCTCAAAAGGACATGGCAAGATTGCAAATAATAATAGTTTTAGACATAACAGAAATAACACCAGGTTGCAATGTTTAGAGCTATCAAACAACATGCTACAGGAACTTATCATGGAAACCAAAGGCATGCCATGCTAATACTAAAGGCAAAGAACAAAACTCCCTTACTGAACTAATTCTAAATATCAACAAAAAAGATGGTATCATCCATGCAAACATGGCAAATGGTATGACAGATTCAGACATGGCAGGAACAACAATAAGTAGGCATGTTGGTGAGCTTGTACCACTCACCACAGAGCAATATATGGCATGGAAATGTGACCAACAGTAAGATGACATATTTATGAAGCTAAGCATGGCAAGATCAAGTTCATAGCATGCTTGGATCACTAACAACAATCATGACAACATTGAACTTAATGTTAATAGGCTGACAGCAACATTATTTAGCAACTTTGGAGCATGATAACAACAAGCCACAGCAGGCCATAAATGCAACCAGGGGCATGGATGGATAGAGAATTACACGTATAACAAAACATCCTTAGTGAATATCTCCAGATTATGCATAGAACGACTTGTAGCAGCAGGTTAACATAGCATCATAATATAACAGAATCAGTCTAGCAAAGCAGCAACAACAAGTACCCTACTTCACGAGCTTTATGCACTCAATTAAAGACTCACAAAAATACAGGGATTGCACCACTGTAAAGATGGCATGATGTAGCTCAAAACTCATATAAACATCAAGCTCAAACGATGCACACACAAAATGCAACGAAAAAGATAAAATAACAAGTTATAACAGTTTCAGCAGGTTAACATCATATAGCACTCTTGCAACGATGATTAGGGCATCAAGATGATCTCAAATGAACATGACCCAATGGAACAAAATGTAGAGCACATCCAGATGAACAATTTGATATATCATGCACTCAAAATGGAGCAGTATACAGGGAGATATGGCATGTCAAAGGGGACACCAGAATGCAAGAATTTCAGGACTTAGCAGAAAAATCACCTCTGCGAAAACGGGATCCAGGTCGCTGGAGGAAGAAGCAGGCCATGGCAGCGGCAGTTCTGGCGACATGGAGGCGAGGGGACGGCCCGATCTGGCGGGGCCCGGCCGGATTCCGACGGAGTTGGCCACGATGAATCCATTTTTGATAGAGAGGAGGCTTGGAACGGCACGAGCGTGGAGATCCGGGCAGCCATGGATGCTCCTGGCACAGGGAGAGAGAGAGTTGCATGAGGGAGAGAGAGAACAGATGGGAGAAGGAGAGCGGGACACGGGGCCGGCCTGGGAGGTCCTCCACGGGGCTTGACGACGGCGAGGAGGAGAGTCACCAGCGGCGGCTGCTGGCGGCAAGCTCCTGGATCGGGGCTGCTCGAGGGACTCCTCCCCTCGGGTGAGCTCGAGCGGGGGAGCGGGAGGCTCGGGCGCGGAGTGGGCGCTCGGCCCGGCGGCGTCGGGGATACGGGCCCGGGCGGACCGGATCTGGGCCCCACGGGTCCGGCGCGGTGGAGGCGGCTGGCTGGCGGCAGAGGAGCTGACGTGGCGTGCTCCGGTTGGTTGGGAGCGGCCGCTGGGGTGAGGTGGCGCGCGGGGATTGGCCCGGCGACGTGGCTGGCGGCGGTGGACATGTCCGGCGAGGGAGCGGACATGTCCGGCGGCGCGAGGGGAGCGGGACTAGGGTTTGAACTGCGAAAAATGGAAGTGGAGGGCATATTTATAGGTAGAGGGAGTTAGGAGTGTCCAAATGAGGAGCGGTTTTTGGCCATGCGATCGTGATCGAACGACCGAGAGAATGGAGGGGGGTTTGGATGGGTTATTGGGCCACTTTGTAGGGGTGTTGGGCCGCACACAAAAGAGGCCTTTGCGGCTACCCGGTTAACCGTTGGAGCATCAAACGACCTCCAAATGGAACAAAACTTGGAGGCAAAAGGGGGCGCCGGGTGACATAGGAGTGCCGGATTGCAAACGGACAACGGGGAAAATGCTCGGATGCATGAGACGAACACGTATGCAAAATGAGATGCACATGATGACATGATAAAATGCAACACGCAAGCAAATGACATGGCAATGACGACGAATAACTGGCATACACCTGGCGTATCGAATCTGGGGCGTTACACCTTCCCACTTCCCTCTTTTCCCCCTTCCGGTAAAAGGAAAGGGGGGCCGAATTGGACTAGGGGCCCAAGTTGGATTCCTCCTACTTGTGCGCGCCCTAGGCTGCCTCTCTCCCCCTCCCACCTATATATACGTGGGGAGGGGGCGCCTAGAACACACACGAACGATTGTTAGCCGTGTGCGGCACCCTCCTCCATAGTTTACGCCTCCGGTCATATTCACATAGTGCTTAGGCAAAGCCCTGCGTGGATAACTTCACCATCACCGTCAGCACGCCGTCGTGATGACGGAACTCTTCTACTTCCTTGACACTCTGCTGGATCAAGAGTTCGAGGGACATCATCGAGCTGAACGTGTGCAGAACTCGGAGGTGCCATACGTTCGGTACTTGATCGGTCAGAATAATAAGAAGTTCGATTACATCAACCGCGTTGGAAAATGCTTCCACTTTCGATCTACGAGGGTATGTGGATACACTCTCCCCCTCTCATTGATATGAATCTCCTAGATAGATCTTGCGTGAGCGTAGGAATTTTTTTGAAATTGCATGCTACGTTCCCCAACAGCGACATCCGAGCCAGGTCTATGCGTAGATGATATGCACGAGTAGAACACAAAGAGTTGTGGGCGGTGATTGTCATACTGCTTACCACCAATGTCTTATTTTGATTCGGCGGTATTGTTGGATGAAGTGGCCCGGACCAACCTTACATGACCACGTTCATGAGACCGGTTCCATCGACCGACATGCAACTAGTTTTGCATAAAGGTGGTTGGCGGGTGTCTGTTTCTCCAAGTTTAGTTGAATCGAATTTAACTATGGCCGGTCCTTATTGAAGGTTAAAACAACAAACTTGATAAATCACCGTTGTGGTCTTGTGCCATAGGTAAGAACAATTCTTGCTAGAAGCCCGTAGCAGACACGTAAAACTTGCAACAACAAAGCAGAGGACGTCTAACTTGTTTTTGCAGGGCATGTTGTGATGTGATATGGTCAAGACATGATGTGATATACGTTGTTGTATGAGATGATCATGTTTTGTAAAGGTTATCGGCAACTAGCAGGAACTTTATGGTTGTCGCTTTATTGTATGAAATGTAAATGCCATGTAATTGCTTTACTTTATCACTAAGCGGTAGCGATAGTTGTAGAACAATAGTTGGCGAGACGACGACGATGATACATCTCCAACGTATCTATAATTTTTTATTGTTCCATGCTATTACATTATCATTCTTGGATATTTTACAATCATTTTATAGTCATTTTATATCATTTTTTGGTACTAACCTATTGACATAGTGCCTAGTGCTAGTTGTTGTTTTCTGCATGTTTTTTACATCGCAGGAAATCAATACCAAACGGAGTCCAAACGCAGTGAAACTTTTTGTGGATTTTATTTTGGACCAGAAGACATCCAGTGGGCCAAGGAAGTACCATAGGGCCGTCCCGTGGTGAGCACAAGACACCAGGGCACGCCTGGAGGCCTAGGCGCGTCCTGGTGGGTTGTGCCCACCATGGTGGCCTCCCGCACCGCCTCTTTGCTCTATAAATACCCCAATATTCCAAAAACCCTAGGGGAGTCGACGAAAATCAATTCCAGCCGCCGCAAGTTCTAGAAACACCAGATCCAATCTAG
>NC_041381.1:188412576-188455403 GCF_002162155.2 Triticum dicoccoides
GGGTTCGTAGTTAGTAGCTAGATGGCTTCCTCTCTCTCTCTTGATTCTCAATACAATGGTCTCTTGGAGATCCATATGATGCAAGTCTTTTTGCGGTTTGTTTGTTGGGATCTGATGAACTTTGAGTTTATGATCAGATCTATGTTTTTATTCATGAAAGTTATTTGAGTCTTCTTTGATCTCTTATATGCATGATTGATTATAGCCTCGTATTTATTCTCCGATATTTGGGTTTTGTTTGGCCAACTTGATCTATTTATCTTGCAATGGGAAGAGGTGCTTTGTGATGGGTTTGATCTTACGGTGCTTGATCCCAGTGACAGAAGGGGAAATGACATGTATGTATCGCTGCTATTAAGGATAACAAGATGGGGTCTATTTCTACATAAATAGATTTTGTCTACATCATGTCATCGTTCTTATTGCATTAATCTGTTTTTCCATGAACTTAATACACTAGATGCATGCTGGATAGCGATCGATGTGTGGAGTAATAGTAGTAGATGCAGGCAAGAGACGGTCTACTAATCTTGGACATGATGCCTATATAATGATCATTTCCTGGATATCGTCATGATTATTTGAAGTTCTATCAATTGCCCAACAGTAATTGTTTTCCCATCGTTTGCTATTTTTCTCGAGAGAAGCCACTAGTGAAACCTACGGCCCCTGGGTCTCCTCTTATCATATTTGCATTTGCGATCTATTTTCCTTTGCTTTTATTTTAAGATCTATTAAACCAAAATTACAAAAATACCTTGCTGCACTTGATTTTATTTGCGATATGTTTATCCTACCTATTACAACTTTATCACGTCTCCGTGCCAATTTCAGGCACCGTTACCCGAGAGGGATTGACAACCCCTTTAACATGTCGGGTTGTGACTATTTGTTATTTGTGTGCAGGGGTTACTTACGTTGTGTTGCATGGTTCTCCTACTGGTTCGGTAACCTTGATCTCATCACTGAGGGAAATACCTACCGTCGCTGTGCTGCATCATCCCTTCCTCTTTGGGGAAATACCGACGTAGTTCAAGCAGGCATCAAAAGGAATTTCTGGCGCCGTTGCTGGGGAGGATCATCAACATCAACCAGGTTCCTAATCACAAATCTCATCTCCTTGCAATTTACATTATTTGCCATTTGCCTCTCGTTTTCCTCTCCCCCACTTCACAAAAATTTGTTGTTTTATTCGCTCTCTTTTCCGTTCGCCGTTTTCTCATCATATCTGTTTTTGGGTGCAATCCTGTTGCATAGTCACCATGAGTCAGGAGATCACCAAGTTGTGTGATTTCTCAAATACCAACAACAATGATTTTATTAGCACTCCGATTGCTCCTCCCACCACTAGTGCGGAGTCTTGTGATATTAATATTGCTTTGTTGAATCTTGTTATGAAAGATCAATTTGTCGGTACTCCTAATGAGGATATCGCGTCCCATCTTAACACATTCGTGGAATTATGTGATATGCAAAACAAAAAAGATGTGGACAATGATGTTGTGAAGTTGAAATTATTTCCGTTTTCTTTGCAAGATCGTGCAAAATTTTGGTTTTCTTCTTTGCCTTGCAATAGTATGGATTCTTGGAACAAGTGTAAGGATGCTTTTATTACTAAGTATTTTCCGCCCATAAAAATCATTTCCCTTAGAACCCAGATCATGAATTTCAAGCAACTTGAACATGAGCATGTTGCACAATCTTGGGAAAGGATGAAATTGATCCTAAGGAATTTCCCAACTCATGGGTTAAATCTTTGGATGATCATACAAAAAAAATATGTGGATTGAATTTTGTTTCTCGTAATCTTTTAGATTCCGCCGCAGGGGGTACTTTTATGGAAATTACTTTGGGTGAAGATACTAAATTGCTAAACAATATTATGGCAAATTACTCACAATGGCATACCGAAAGAGCTCCCACTAGTAAAAAAGTCAATTCAGTAGAAGAAATAAATTGTTTGAGTGAAAAGTTGATGCTCTTATGAATTTGGTTGCTAATAAAAGTGCTCCTGTTGATTTTAATGACGTGCCTTTGTCTACTTTGATTGAGCAAAATAGTGATGCCATAGATGTGAATTTTATCTCGCGAAACAATTTCAATAACAATGCTTATAGAGGTAATTTAATCCTAGGCCTTTTCCTAGTAATTCCTCTAATAATTATGGTAATTCCTATGGTAATCCTTCTTATAATAATAATAGGAACACCTCTGATCTTGAGAATAATATTAAAGGATTTATCAATACTCAATAAGTTTTCAATGCTACGATAGAAGAAAAAGCTGAATAAAGTCGATGATATGTTTAGAAGTATTGATAGAATTTCTCATGATGTGTAAACTCTCAAGATGAAAAATTTTGTGCCTAAAGTTGAAGAATCAATTAAAGCTCTTTATGTTTCTATGGATGAAAGTAAGAAAAGAACCGCTATGTTTAGAGCTAAAAGAGAATTTTGAGAAAGAGCGTTTGATACGTCTCCAACGTATCTATAATTTATGAAGCATTCATGCTATATTACTATGTGTTTTGAATGATTATGGGCTTTATTATACACTTTTATACTACTTTTGGGACTAACCTATTAACCGGAAGCCCAACCCATATTGTTGTTTTATTGCATGTTTCAGTATTTCGAAGAAAAGGAATATCAAACGGAGTCCAAACGGAATGAAACATTCGGCAACGTGATTTTTTGGAAGATTATCATCCAGGAGGCTTGGAGATCAAGTCAGAAGATCCTCGAGGTGCCCAGGAGATAGGGGCGCCCCCCCCCTACAGGGCACGGCCCCCTGTCTCGTGGACCCCTCGAGCACCCCCCGACCGACTTCTTTCACCTATATATACCTACATACCCTAAAAACATCAGAAATCAAGATAGATCGGGAGTTCCGCCACCGCAAGCCTCTGTAGCCACCCAAAACCTCTCGTGAGCCCGTTCTGGCACCCTGCCGGAGGGGCAATCCATCCCCGGTGGCCATCTTCATCATCCCGGCGCTCTCCATGACGAGGAGGGAGTAGTTCACCCTCGGGGCTGAGGGTATGTACCTGTACCAGTAGCTATGTGTTTGATCTCTCTCTCTCTCTCGTGTTCTCTCACGTGTTCCCTCTATGGCACGATCTTGATGTATCCCGAGCTTTGCTATTGTAGTTGGATCTTATGATGTTTCTCCCCCTCTAATCTCTTGTGATGAATTGAGTTTCCCCTTTGAAGTTATCTTATCGGATTGAGTCTTTTATGAGAACACTTTGTGTATGTCTTGCCGTGCTTATCTATGGTGACAATGGGATATCATGTGCCTCTTGATGTATGTTTTGGTGACCAACTTGCGGGTTCCGCCCATGAACCTATGCATAGGGGTTGGCACACGTTCTTGACTCCCCGGTAGAAACTTTGGGGCACTCTTTGAAGTACTTTGTGTTAGTTGGATGAATCTGAGATTGTGTGATGCATATCGTATAATCATGCCCACGGATACTTGAGGTGACAATGGAGTATCTAGGTGACATTAGGGTTTTGGTTGATTTGTGTCTTAAGGTGTTATTCTAGTACGAACTCTTTTATAGATTGATCCGAAAGAATAACTTTGAGGTGGTTTCGTACCCTACCATAATCTCTATGTTTATTCTCCGCTATTAGTGGCTTTGGAGTGACTCTTTGTTGCATATTAAGGGCTTGTTATATGATCTATCTATGTTAGTATTGTTGAGAGAACTTGCACTAGTGAAAGTATGAACCCTAGGCCTTGTTTCCTATCATTGCAATACCGTTTACGCTCACTTTTATCATTAGTTACCTTGTTGTTTTTATTATTTCAGATTACAAAAACCTATATCTACCATCCATATTGCACTTGTATCACCATCTCTTCGCCGAACTAGTGCACCTATACAATTTACCATTGTATTGGGTGTGTTGGGGACACAAGAGACTCTTTGTTATTTTGTTGCAGAGTTGCTTGAGAGAGACCATCTTCATCCTATGCCTCCTACGGATTGATAAACCTTAGGTCATCCACTTGAGGGAAATTTTCTACTGTCCTACAAACCTGTGCACTTGCAGGCCCAACAACGTCTACAAGAAGAAGGTTGGGTAGTAGACATCAAGCTCTTTTCTGGCGCCGTTTCCGAGGAGGTGAGTGCTTGAAGGTATATCTTTAGATCTTGCAATTGAATCTTTTTGTTTCTTGTTTTATCACTAGTTTAGTTTATAAAAGAAAACTACAAAAAATGGAGTTAAGTTTGTCTCATACGCTTCGTCTTTTTAATATGTTTCGTGAGTATGATGGAAAGGAAAATTGTGCTCAAGTGCTAGAAGAAGAATGCTTTAAAATGCTTTGTACTAAATCTTTGAATGATAAGCATGATTGCAATGTTGTTAGTATAAACTCCTTGAATATCCATAGTATTAATGATGGCTGCTCTAGTCATGATGAAAATATCTCTTATGAGCATGTCAACTTTTGTGGAGTGCATGTTTGCATGAACACACCAAATAGAAAATATATTTAGTGCAAGAGGCATAGGCATTAAGAAGCTAAATGGTTGCATGAAAGGCTAGGTGTGAGTGCTGAAAATTTAAAATTCCTTTGTCGTACTTGTGAACTTTGCAATGAACGTGGTCATTTACATCTCCTATGCAAATTGTTTCATGATCGAATCGTGTCCAAAATTGTGATGATTTGATCTCCATTGACCATTACAATGAACTTAGTTTACTTTTGGGTTATGAAGAATTGAAACGTTTACTTAAGGACCTTCCAGAATTTGCCCATAAGAAATTCCTTGATATTGATCATCCTTATATTGCCAATTACCTAAAGAAAAGAAAGCAAATAGAAGATGATGAAATACTAATGAAAGGGAAGAGACTTCCCAATATCCTCCTATTATTTCTCATGATGAATCAGGTAACGAGGAGGAGCTTTCTATTCAACCAATCTCATCAATAAGGAGCTCAAAGAGGAAGGTTGAACCCACACATAATATGAAGAAGAAAAAGAAAAGAAGGAGCAACAAAGGTAGAAAGGTATCCCTCCAAAATGATGTTGATCCTACTACTCATTGTGATGATGATAATTGCTATACTATTGGTGCTATCAATATTTTTAATGATGAGAGTGATTATGCTTATGATATGAAAGGGCCCAAGCTTGGGGAAGCTATGTTTGATGAGGATGAAATATTTGAGAATATATTTGCTGGAATTAATGTTTGTCCCAAGCTTGGGGATGCTATGTTTAATGAAGATGATATTTTTAGCATCCCAAGTTTTGATATGCAAAGTTGTTATGATGATAGCTTGCCTCCTACCTATGATGATTATATTGATGAAAGTGGGTTTGGAAGAGTGTCAACTTTAGGAAGTAGTGATCCCACTATTTTGGAGGATGTTGAATTTTATTGTGATGAATATGTAAGTGGATTTGGAAGAGTGTCAACTTTATTTAGTGATTCCACTATCTTGGGAGAGGTTTCAATCGATTATGATGAGAACGAAGTTGCTACTTATGATGATTATTGTGATGAAACTTATGCTATAAAAAGTAGTGATAATTATATTTACAAATCTTGTCATGATTATGATTACCATTTTTCTGAACATTACTCTTTTAATGTGGAAACAATTTTTAGTGTTCAAGTCTCTTATGATACTCCCACTATTCCGAATGAGAAGAATTTTGCTTATGTGGAGAGTAGTAAATTTTCTATGCTCGTAGATCATGAAAAGAATACTTTAGGTGCTGGTTATATTGTTGAATTCATTCATGATGCTACTGAAAATTATTATGAGGGAGGAACACATGCTTGTAGGAATTGCAATAATATCGAGTTTCCTCTCTATGTGCTTAAAATCTTGAAGCTATGCTTGTTTTACCTTCCTATGCTAGTTGATTATTGTTCCCATAAGTTGTTTGCTCATAAAACCTCTATGCATAGGAAGTGGGTTAGGCTTAAATGTGCTAGTCATATGCTTCATGATGCTCCCGTTATGTTTCAATTCTTATCTTTTATGTGAGCATCATTGTCATCATCATGCCTAGCTAGAAAGGCATTAAAGAAAAGCGCTTGTTGGGAGACGACCCAATATTTATCCTTATTGTTTTTGTGTGTCCACATGATTATGATATTGTAGTAATCATGTTTTATAGCTTTTGTTTCAATAAAGTGCCAAGTAAGACCTTTAGGATGGCTTACGGTGATAGTTGTGTTGATCCTGCTGAAAATCAGAAACTTTTGCACCCAGTAAATTAGTTTTGTCAATTCACAGAAACGTGCTTCTGATATGATTCGTTTTGATCTTGATTGGTACACTAATTTCTTAGGACTTCCTAATTTGGTAGAATATTTGGAGTTCAAGAAGTATACGTTTGATACAGATTACTACAGACTGTTCTGTTTTTGACAGATTCTGTTTTCTATGTGTTGTTTGCATATTTTGATGAATCTATGAGTAGTATAGGAGGGTATGAACCGTAGAGAAGTTGGAGTACAGTAGATATTACATCAATATGAATTTAGAATGAGTTCATTACAGTACCTAAGTGGTGGTTTTATTTTCTTATACTAATGGAGCTTACAAGTTTTTTGTTGAGTTTTGTGTTGTGGAGTTTTCAAAATTTGGGTAAAGATTTGATGGACTATGAAATAAAGAGTGACAAGAGCCTAAGCTTGGGGATGACCAAGGCACCCCAAGGTAATATTAAAGGAAAACCAAGAGACTAAGCTTGGGGATGCCCCGGAAGGCATCCCCTCTTTCGTCTTCGTTCATCGGTAACTTTACTTGGAGCTATATTTTTATTCGCCACATGATATGTGTTTTGCTTGGAGCGTCATTTTCTTTTGTTAGTATTTGTTTGATGTTATTTAGAATAATGTTTTGCATCCTTAGTTTCCAATAAAAAGGTCAAGGATAGCCTTTACCATGCTTATTTTGCTAGTATACATGTTGCTGTTTGAAAACAGAAAGTTTACCTCTGTTGCAAAAATTCCCTAGAAAAGTCAGAGAATGATATAATGTTGAAACTTTTTGCATAATGAGATCTGATAAATTTACTGCAGTGGGAATTTTAGTTCATAATTTTTGAAGTTAGGGAAGTATCATGAATCCTGCATTATTTATAGACTGTACTGTTTTGACAGATTGCTGTTATGTTTGCATTGTTTGCATATGTTTGCTTGTTTAATGATTCTATTTGAGAAGTGTTAAATATGCAGAGGCATTTAGTATGCAATGTGGAATAATAATTTTAGTGATTTGTTACAGTAGAAAATGATAAGGTTTTGCATTGGTTTATACTAACCTATCTCACGAGTTCTTGTTGAGTTTGTTGTGGATGAAGCTTTTGATAAAAAGAGAAACCATGATATGAGAGGAATTAAGGAGACACAAAAGTTCAAGCTTGGGGATGCCCAAGGCACCCCAAGATAATATTTCAAGAAGTCTCAAGCATCTAAGCTTGGGGGTGCCCCGGTAGGCATCCCACCTTTCTTCTTCAACAACTATTGGTTAGTATCGGTTGAGCCTAAGTTTTTGCTTCTTCACATGAGTTGTGCTATCCTTGCATTGTCATTTTATTTTGTTTTGTTTGCTGTTCGAATAAGATACCAAGATCTGAAATTCTTAAATGGGAGAGAGTCTTCATATAGCTACATAATTATTTAGCTACTCATTGATCTTTGCTTATATCCTTTTGGAGTAGTTTGTCATTTACTCGTGTGCTTCACTTATATCCTATGAGTAAATTGTTGAATGAGTTGATTGTAATGAATCTGAAATTATATATGCCTCATTTTCTTATCCCATGGGGAGTAATGACTTCACGTCTAAGAAGTAGAGGTTGTAAATTTATTGGAGGTTAGCAAGCATTGTATTGGTCATTTGAACAATTTCATGAAAGAATATTGAAGGAAGAGAGATTTCATATATAAATATACTATTATAGACATCTTTTATAGTTGGGAGCACTCATTAAGTATGACATGCTAAAGAGTTGATGTTGTACAAGGAAGACAACGTAATGGGTTATGTTTTCCGACATCTCAGTTAAAGTATATTGTCATGGATCATTCACACATGTTGAGCTTGCCTTTCCCCCTCATGCTAGCCAAAATTCCTTGCACCAAGTAGAGATACTACTTGTGCTTCCAAATATCCTTAAACCCAGTTTTTCCATGAGAGTCCACCATACCTACCTATGGATTGAGTAAGATCCTTCAAGTAAGTTGTCATCGGTGCAGGCAATAAAAATTGCTCTCTAAATATGCATGACTTATTAGTGCGGAGAAAATAAGCTTTGTACGAACTTGTTATGGAAGCAATAAAAGTGACAGACTGCATAATAAAGGTCCATATACAAGGGGCAATATAAATTGATGTTCTTTCGCATTAAGATTTTGTGTATCCAACCCTAAAAGCGCATGACAACCTCCTCTTCCCTCTGCGAAGGGCCTATCTTTTACTTTATGTCTTTTACTTTATGCAAGAGTCAAGGTGATCTTCACCTTTCCCTTTTTCATTCTATCCTTTGGCAAGAACTTTGTGTTGGGGTGATCCTGATATATATATCCAATTGGATGTAAGTTAGCATGAACTATTATTGTTGACATCACCCAAAGGTGAATATGTTTGGAGGCAACATTATAAGCCCCAATCTTTCTCTGTGTCTGATTAAAACTTCATAACCATTAGTATTGCATGAGTGTTAGCAATTGTAGAAGACTATATGATAGTTGAGTATGTGGAGTTTGGTATTCCTGAAAATAAGATGGTTTGCAATTGTTTGAATGACTGAGAATGAAGTTTGCTAGTTTTCAAGAAAGTTTATGGTCTATGCTTTGACATGTGAATTGCTTGTTACTTTATCGTGAGAAGTTTTATGAGATGAACTACTGTTATGACATATTATCATGCTAGAAAAGGTGGTTGAAATTATCATTCATCAAACTTGTGCACCTTCTAGCATTCACACTTCATAAATTCTTTCTTTATCATTTACCTACTCGAGGACGAGTAGGAATTAAGCTTGGGGATGCTGATATGTCTCCAACGTATCTATAATTTATGAAGCATTCATGCTATATTACTATGTGTTTTGAATGATTATGGGCTTTATTATACACTTTTATATTACTTTTGGGACTAACCTATTAACTGGAGGCCAAGCCATATTGCTGTTTTATTGCCTGTTTCAGTATTTCGAAGAAAAGGAATGTCAAACGGAGTCCAAATGGAATGAAACCTTCGGCAACGTGATTTTTTGGAAGATTATCATCCAGGAGGCTTGGAGATCAAGTCAGAAGATCCTCGAGGTGCCCAGGAGATAGCCCCCCCTAAAGGGCGCGCCCCCTATCTCGTGGACCCCAAGAGCACCCCCCGACCGACTTCTTTCGCCTATATATACCTACGTACCCTAAAAACATTAAAAATCAAGATAGATCAGGAGTTCCGCCGCCGCAAGCCTATGTAGCCACCAAAAACCTCTCGGGAGCCTGTTTCGGCACCCTGCTGGAGGGGGAATCCATCACCGGTGGCCATCTTCATCATCCCGGTGCTCTCCATGACGAGGAGGGAGTAGTTCACCCTCGGGGCTGAGGGTATGTACCAGTAGCTATGTGTTTGATCTCTCTCTCTCGTGTTCCCTCTATGGCACGATCTTGATGTATCCCGAGCTTTGCTATTGTAGTTGGATCTTATGATGTTTCTCCCCCTCTACTCTCTTGTGATGAATTGAGTTTCCCCTTTGAAGTTATCTTATCGGATTGAGTCTTTTATGAGAACACTTTGTGTATGTCTTGCCGTGCTTATCTGTGGTCACAATGGGATATCATGTGCCTCTTGATGTATGTTTTGGTGACCAACTTGCGGGTTCCACCCATGAACCTATGCATAGGGGTTGGCACACGTTCTTGACTCTCTGGTAGAAACTTTGGGGTACTCTTTGAAGTACTTTGTGTTGGTTGGATGAATCTGAGATTGTGTGATTCATATCGTATAATCATGCCCACGGATACTCGAGGTGACAATGGAGTATCTAGGTGACATTAGGGTTTTGGTTGATTTGTGTCTTAAGGTGTTATTCTAGTACAAACTCTTTTATAGATTGATCCGAAAGAATAGCTTTGAGGTGGTTTCGTACCCTACCATAATCACTATGTTTGTTCTCTGCTATTAGTGGCTTTGGAGTGACTCTTTGTTGCATATTGAGGGCTTGTTATATGATCTATCTATGTTATTATTGTTGAGAGAACCTGCACTAGTGAAAGTATGAACCCTAGGCCTTGTTTCCTATCATTGCAATACCGTTTACGCTCACTTTTTATCATTAGTTACCTTGTTGTTTTTATTATTTCAGATTACAAAAACCTATATCTACCATCCATATTGCACTTGTATCACCATCTCTTCGCCGAACTAGTGCACCTATACAATTTACCATTGTATTGGGTGTGTTGGGGACACAAGAGACTCTTTGTTATTTGGTTGCAGGGTTGCTTGAGAGAGACCATCTTCATCCTATGCCTCCTACGGATTGATAAACCGTAGGTCATCCACTTGTGGGAAATTTGCTACTGTCCTACAACCCTGTGCACTTGCAGGCCCAACAACGTCTACAAGAAGAAGGTTGTGTAGTAGACATCAGCGTTTTCTAGGGATAACTTTCATAAAAGTGATGAAGATCTTAAAATTATTGGTGTTTCCTCTATTGATTCTTTGTTTAGTAAAATTAAGATTGATGGAAAAGGGACTGGAGAAGAGTCAACTTTAGCTAGAAGGTGTCCCGATAATTTGGAGGGTGAAAATCGTGTTGAAAAAATTGATAAAAGTGGGTTTGAAGAGGTCAAGACTTTAACTAGTGATGTGCCCACTATTTTGGATTACAAAGACTTTAATTATGATAGTTGCTCCTTGGTTGATTGTATTTCTTTGTTGCAATCCATGATAAATTCACCCATGCTGATGAAAAAAATAAAGCTTTTACTAAACATATTGTTCATGCTATGATGAAAGCTTTTGAAGAAAAATTGGAATTAGAAGTTTCAATTCCTATAAAATTACATGATGAATGGGAATCTACCATCAAAGTCAAGATTAAAAATTATGAGTGTTTTGCTTTATGTGATTTGGGTGCTAGTGTTTCTACGATTCTGAAATCTTTATGTGATGTGCTTTGTCTTACCGATATTGAAGAATGCTCTTTAAATTTGCACTTGGCGGATTCCACTATTAAAAAGCCTATGAGAAGAGTTAATGATGTTCTTATTCTTGCAAATAGGAATTATGTGCCCATAGATTTTACTGTTCTTGATATTGATTGCAATCCATCTTGTCCAATTATACTTGGTAGACCATTTTTACGTACTATTGGTGTCGTGATTGACATGAAAGAAGGCAATATTAAATTTCAATTTCCACTAAGGAAGGGTATGGAACACTTCCCTAGAACAAGAATTAGGCCACCATATGAATCAATCATGAGGGCATCATATGGATCTATAACTAAGGATGACAAAACTTAGATCCTACGCATTATGCCTAGCTAGGGGTGAGGGAGTCCTAGATTATGGGGTCCTTGAGGAGTCGGCCTATGTGACATGGGCCAGACTGATGGGCCGTGAAGATACAAGGTAGAAGGACCTCCCCCGTGTCCGGATAGGACCCTCCCTTGCGTGGATGGCAAGCTTAGCATTCAGATCATGTACCTTCCTTTCTCTGTAACCGACTCTGTACAACCCTAGATCCCTCCGGTGTCTATATAAACCGAAGGGCTTAGTCCATAGGCAAGATTACAATCATACATGCTAGTCACCTAGGGTTTAGCCATTACAATCTCGAGGTAGATCAACTCTTGTAACCCTTATATTCATCAAAGTTAATCAAGCAGGAAGTAGGGTATTAGCTCCATTAAGAGGGGCCCGAACCTGGGTAAACATCGTGTCCCGTGCCTCTTTGTTACCTTCGATCCTTAGACGCACAATTTGGGACCCCCTACCCGAGATCTACCGGTTTTGACACTGACATTGGTGCTTTCATTGAGAGTTCCACTTTGTCATCACCAGAAGGCTCGATGGCTCCATCAACAATCCACAACAGCTCCTTCCTGAGGGAGACTTTTCTCCCCGGCCAAATCTTCGTATTCGGCGGCTTCGCACTACGTGCCAATTCGATTGGTCATCTGGAGGAGATCGACAGCTACACCCCTGGTGATCAGATCAGATTTGGAAACCTAAGCTACATCGCTGATATCCGAGGAGACTTGATCTTCTAAGGGTTTGCGGCCTCAACCACGGCCCCGACCTCAGATCTAGAGCACCTTATCAAAGACGGGAGTTTAGAACCCGCCGGACTCTCCGTAGCCATAGAGCTCAACACCGAAGATACGGAGGGGCTCGTTTCACCAGCCAACCCGGAGTCACTCCAGGCTCCCTCTATCCCCATTGAGCCGGACTCACCTCCGCACACCAACTCCGAACTCTCGAGGTCTGTGTTATATGAGCTCGGCAAGGGAACTCCTGTCCCGCCCCGCTCCACGGATTCTCGCTCCCCTGACCAGACCCCACTCTTAAATGAGGCTCTGGACTTAATGCTATCTCCCGCCAATACAGAGGGATCGCCGCCGAACTATGCCCAGCCTGCACTAGGGGCTGAGAGCCGAGAATTTTACGTCCCACCCACCACCCACTTCATTGTTGGGGAACGTAGTAATTTCAAAAAAAAATCCTACACACACGCAAGATCATGGTGATGGCATAGCAACGAGAGGGGAGAGTGTTGTCCACGTACCCTCGTAGACCATAAGCGGAAGCGTTATGACAACGCGGTTGATGTAGTCGTACGTCTTCACGATCCGACCGATCCAAGTACCGAATGTACGGCACCTTCGAGTTCAGCACATGTTCAGCTCGATGACGATCCCCGGGCTCCGATCCAGCAAAGTGTTGGGGATGAGTTCCATCAGCACGACAGCGTGGTGATGATGATGATGTTCTACCAGCGCAGGGCTTCGCCTAAACTCCGCGACGATATGACCGAGGTGGAATATGGTGGAGGGGGGCACCGCACACGGCTAAGGAACAATCACGAAGATCAACTTGTGTGTCATGGGGTGCCCCCCTGCCCCCGTATATAAAGGAGCAAGGGGAGGAGGGCCAGCCAAGGAGGAGGAGGCGCGCCCAAGGGGGGAGTCCTACTCCCACCGGGAGTAGGACTCCACCTTTCCTAGTAGGAGTAGGAGAGAAGGAAGGGGAAGAGAGAAGGGAAGGAAGGAGGGGGTGCGGCCCCTCCCCTTAGTCCAATTCAGACTAGGCCTTGGGGGGGGCGTGGCCTGCCCTAGGCAGCCCCTCTCTCTTTCCCGTATGGCCCAATAAGGCCCAATACTTCTCCCCGGCGAATTCCCGTAACTCTCCGGTACTCCAATAAATACCCGAATCACTCGGAACCTTTCCGAAGTATGAATATAGTCGTCCAATATATCGATCTTTACATCTTGACCATTTCGAGACTCCTCGTCATGTCCCCGATCTCATCCGGGACTCCGAACACCTTCGGTACATCAAAACTCATAAACTCATAATATAACTGTCATCGAAACCTTAAGCGTGCGGACCCTACGGGTTCAAGAACTATGTAGACATGACCTAGAACTATTCTCAGTCAATAACCAATAGCGGAACCTGGATGCTCATATTGGCTCCTACATATTCTACGAAGATCTTTATCGGTCAAACCGCATAACAACATACGTTGTTCCCTTTGTCATCGGTATGTTACTTGCCCAAGATTCGATCGTCGGTATCCAATACCTAGTTCAATCTCGTTACCAGCAAGTCTCTTTACTCATTACGTAATACATCATCCTGCAACTAACTCATTAGTTGCAATGCTTGCAAGGCTTAAGTGATGTGCATTACCGAGAGGGCCCAGAGATACCTCTCCGACAATCGGAGTGACAAAACCTAATCTCGAAATACGCCAACCCAACATGTACCTTTGGAGACACCTGTAGTACTCCTTTATAATCACCCAGTTACGTTGTGACGTTTGGTAGCACCCAAAGTGTTCCTCCGGTAAACGGGAGTTGCATAATCTCATAGTTACAGGAACATGTATAAGTCATGAAGAAAGCAATAGCAACATACTAAACGATCTAGTGCTAAGCTAACGGAATGGGTCAAGTCAATCACATCATTCTCCTAATAATGTGATCCCGTTAATCAAATGACAACTCTTTTGTCCATGGTTAGGAAACATAACCATCTTTGATAAACGAGCTAGTCAAGTAGAGGCATACTAGTGACACTATGTTTGTCTATGTATTCACACATGTATTATGTTTCCGGTTAATACAATTCAAGCATGAATAATAAACATTTATCATGATATAAGGAAATAAATAATAACTTTATTATTGCCTCTAGGGCATATTTCCTTCAGTCTCCCAGTTGCACTAGAGTCAATAATCTAGTTCACATCGCCATGTGATGTAACACCAATATTCACATCTGTATGTGATTAATACCCATAGTTCACATTGTCATGTGATCAACACCCAAAGGGTTTACTAGAGTCAATAATCTAGTTCACATCGCTTATGTGATTAACACCCAAAGAGTACTAAGGTATGATCATGTTTTGCTCGTGAGAGAAGTTTAGTCAACAGGTCTGTCATATTACAGAGTCGTATGTATTTTGCAAATATTCTATGTCTACAATGCTTTGCACGGAGCTACTCTAGCTAATTGCTCCCACTTTCAATATGTATCCAGATTGAGAATTAGAGTCATCTGGATCGGTGTAAAAGTTTGCATCGATGTAACTCTTTACGACGAACTCTTTTATCACCTCCATAATCGAGAAACATATCCTTATTCTACTAAGGATAATTTTGACCAATGTCCAGTGATCTACTCCTAGATCACTATTGAAAGTAATATGTCTCAATAGATCTTGATGCTCAATATGTAAGCAGCTTCACCGAGGTCTTTCATTGAAAAACTTTTTATTCAAGTATCCTTTTATGCTATCCAGAAATTGTATATCATTTCCAATCAACGATATGTCTTGCACATATAATATCAGAAATGCTACAGAGCTCCCACTCACTTTCTTGTAAATACAGGCTTCACCGCAAGTCTGTATAAAACTATATGCTTTGATCAACTCATCAAAGCATATATTCCAACTCCGAGATGCTTGCACCAGTCCATAGATGGATCGCTGGAGCTTGTACATTTTGTTAACACCTTTAGGATTGACAAAACCTTCTGGCTGCATCATATACAACTCTTTTTAATAAATCCATTAAGGATTGCAACTTTGTTATAAAATGCGGCAATTGCTAACATGATTTGGACAGACTTTAAGCATCGATACGGGTGAGAAAATCTCATCGTAGTCAACACCTTGAACTTTGTCAAAAACCTTTTTCGACAAGTCTAGCTTTGTAGATAGTAACACTACTATCAGCGTCTATCTTCCTCTTAAAAATCCATTTAATCTCAATGGCTTGCCGATCATCGGGCAAGTCAACCAAAGTCCATACTTTGTTCTCATACATGGATCCCATCTCAGATTTCATGGCCTCAAGCCATTTCGTGGAATCTGGGCTCATCATCGCTTCCTCATAGTTCGTAGGTTCATCATGGTCTAGTAACATGACTTCCAGAACATGATTACTGCACCACTCTGGTGCGGATCTTACTCTGGAAGACCTACGAGGTTTGGTAGTAACTTGATCTGAAGTTTCATGATCATCATCATCAACTTCCTCACTAATTGGTGTAGGAATCACTGGAACTGATTTCTGTGATAAACTACTTTCCAACAAGGGAGTAGATATAGTTACCTCATCAAGTTCTACTTTCCTCCAACTCACTTCTTTCGAGAGAAACTCCTTCTCTAGAAAGGATCCATCTTAGCAACGAATATCTTGTTTTCGGATCTGTGATAGAAGGTGTACCCAATAGTTTCCTTTGGGTATTCTATGAAGACGCACTTCTCCGATTTGGGTTCGAGCTTATCAGGTTGAAACTTTTTCACGTAAGCATCACAACCCCAAACTTTAAGAAACGACAACTTTGGTTTCTTGCCAAACCACAGTTCATAAGGCGTCGTCTCAAACGGATTTTGATGGTGCCCTATTTAAAGTGAATGCAACTGTCTCTAATGCATAACCCCAAAATGATAGTGGTAAATCGGTAAGATACATCATAGATTGCGCCATATCCAATAAAGTGCGGTTATGACGTTCGGACACTCCATTACGTTGTGGTGTTCCATGTGGCGTGAGCTGTGAAACTATTCCACATTGTTTTAATTGAAGACCAAACTCGTAACTCAAATATTTGTCTTCGCGATCAGATCGCAGAAACTTTATTTTCTTGTTACGATGATTTTTCCACTTCACTCTGAAATTCTTTGAACCTTTCAACTATTTCAGACTTATGTTTCATCAAGTAGATATACCCATATCTGCTCAAATCATTTTGTGAAGGTCAGAAAATAATGATACCTGCCACGAGCATCAACACTCATTGGACCGCATACATCGGTATGTATTGTTTCCAATAAGTCAGTAGCTCGTTCCGTTGTTCCGGAGAACGAAGTTTTAGTCATCTTGCCCAAAAGGCACGGTTCGCAAGCATCAAATGATTCATAACCAAGTGATTCCGAAAATCCATCTTTATGGAATTTCTTCATGCGCTTTACACCGATATGACCCAAACGGCAGTGCCACAAATAAGTTGCACTATCATTATCAACTTTGCATCTTTTGGCATCAATATTATGAATATGTGTATCACTATGATCGAGATCCAACAAACTATTTTCATTGGGTGTATGACCATCAAAGGTTTTATTCATTTAAACAGAACAACAATTATTCTGTGATTTTAAATGAATAACCGTATTGCAATAAACATGATCAAATCATATTCATGCTCAACGCAAATGCCAAATAACATTTATTTAGGTTCAACACTAATCCCGAAAGTATAGGGAGTGTGCGATGATGATCATATCAATCTTGGAACCACTTCCAACACACATCATCACTTCACCTTCAACTAGTTTATGTTTATTCTGTAACTCCAGTTTCGAGTTACTAATCTTAGCAACCGAACAAGTATCAAATACTCAGGGGTTACTATAAACACTAGTAAGGTACACATCAATAACATGTATATCAAATATACCCTTGTTCACTTTGCCATCCTTCTTATCCACCAAATATTCAAGGCATTTCCGCTTCTAGTGACCATTTCCTTTGCAGTATAATCACTCAGTTTCAGGCTTTGGTCCAGCTTTGGGCTTCTTTGCGGGAGTGACAACTTGCTTGCCATTCTGCTTGAAGTTCCCTTTCTTTCCCTTTGCCCTTTATTGAAACTAGTGGTCTTGTCAATCATCAACACTTGATTCTCTTTCTTGATTTCTACCTTCGTCGATTTCAGCATCACGAAGAGCTCGGGAATCGTTTTCGTCATCCCTTGCATTATAGTTCATCACGAAGTTCTACTAACTTGGTGGTGGTGACTAGAGAATTCTGTCAATCACTATCTTATCTAGAAGATTAACTCCCACTTGATTCAAGTGATTGTAGTACCCAGACAATCTGAGCACATGCTCACTAGTTGAGCGATTCTCCTCCATCTTTTAGCTATAGAACTTGTTGGAGACTTCATATCTCTCAACTCGGGTATTTGCTTGAAATATTAACTTCAACTCCTGCAACATCTCATATGGTCCATGACGTTCAAAACATTTTTGAAGTCCCGATTCTAAGCCGTTAAGCATGGTGCACTAAACTGTCAAGTAGTCATCATATTGAGCCAGCCAAACGTTCATAACGTCTGCATCTGCTCCTGCAATCGGTCTGTCACCTAGCAGTGCATTAAGGACATAATTCTTCTGTGCAGCAATGAGGATAAACCTCAGATCACGGATCCAATCCGCATCATTTCTACTAACATCTTTCAACACAATTTTCTCTAGGAACATATAAAAATAAACATATGAAAGCAACAACGCAAGCTATTGATCTACAACATAATTTGCAAAATACTACCAGGACTAAGTTCATGATAAATTAAAGTTCAATTAATCATATTACTTAAGAACTCCCACTTAGACAGACATCTCTCTAGTCATCTAAGTGATCACATGATCCAAATCAACTAAACCATGTCCGATCATCACGTGAGATGGAGTAGTTTCAATGGTGAACATCATTATGTTGATCATATCTACTATATGATTCACGCTCGACCTTTCGGTCTCCGTGTTCCGAGGCCATATCTGTATATGCTAGGCTCGTCAAGTTTAACCCGAGTATTCCGCGTGTGCAACTGTGTTGCACCCGTTGTATTTGAACGTAGAGCCTATCACACCCGATCATCACGTGGTGTCTCAGCACGAAGAACTTTCGCAATGGTGCATACTCAGGGAGAACACTTCTTGATAATTAGTGAGAGATCATCTTAAAATGCTACCGTCAATCAAAGCAAGATAAGATGCATAAAGGATAAACATCACATGCAATCAATATAAGTGATATGATATGGCCATCATCATCTTGTGCTTGTGATCTCCATTTTCGAAGCACCGTCGTGATCACCATCGTCACCGGCGCGACACCTTGATCTCCATCGTAGCATCATTGTCGTTACGCCATCTATTGCTTCTACGACTATCGCTACCGCTTAGTGATAAAGTAAAGCAACTACAGGGCGTTTGCATTTCATACAATAAAGCGACAACCATATGGCTCCTGCCAGTTGCCGATAACTTCGGTTACAAAACATGATCATCTCATACAATAAAATATAGCATCACGTCTTGACCATATCACATCACAACATGCCCTGCAAAAACAAGTTAGACGTCCTCTACTTTGTTGTTGCAAATTTTACGTGGCTGCTACGGGCTTAGCAAGAACCGTTCTTACCTACGCATCAAAACCACAACGATAGTTCGTCAAGTTAGTGCTGTTTTAACCTTCGCAAGGACCGGGCATAGCCACACTCGATTCAGCTAAAGTGAGAGAGATAGACACCCGCCAGCCACCTTTAAGCACAAGTGCTCGTAACGGTGAAACCAGTCTCGCGTAAGCGTACGCGTAATGTCGGTCCGGGCCGCTTCATCTCACAATACCGCCGAACCAAAGTATGACATGCTGGTAAGCAGTATGACTTGTATCACCCACAACTCACTTGTGTTCTACTCGTGCATATAACATCAACGCATAAAACCTAGGCTCGGATGCCACTGTTGGGGAACGTAGTAATTTCAAAAAAAAATTCCTATGCACACGCAAGATCATGGTGATGGCATAGCAATGAGAGGGGAGAGTGTTGTCCACGTACCCTCGTAGACCATAAGCGGAAGCGTTATGACAACGCGGTTGATGTAGTCGTCGTCTTCACGATCCGACCGATCCAAGTACCGAACGTACAACACCTCCGAGTTCAGCACACGTTCAGCTCGATGACGATCCCCGGGCTCCGATCCAGCAAAGTGTTGGGGATGAGTTCCGTTAGCACAACAGCATGGTGACAATGATGATGTTCTACCGGCGCAGGGCTTCGCCTAAACTCCGCGACGATATGACCGAGGTGGAATATGGTGGAGGGGGGCACCGCACACGGCTAAGGAACGATCACGAAGATTAACTTGTGTGTCATGGGGTGCCCCCCTGCCCCGGTATATAAAGGAGCAAGGGGAGGAGGGCCGGCCAAGGAGGAGGAGGGGTAGGACTCCACCTTTCCTAGTAGGAGTAGGACAGAAGGAAGGGGAAGAGAGAAGGGAAGGAAGGAAGGGGTGCGGCCCCTCCCCTTAGTCCAATTCGGACTAGGCCTTGGGGGGGGGGCTGCCCTAGGCAGCCCCTCTCTCTTTCCCGTATGGCCCAATAAGGCCCAATACTTCTCCCCGGCGAATTCCCGTAACTCTCCGGTACTCCGATAAATACCCGAATCACTCGGAACCTTTCCGAAGTCCAAATATAGTCGTCCAATATATCGATCTTTACATCTCGACCATTTCGAGACACCTCGTCATGTCCCCGATATCATCCGGCACTCCGAACTCCTTCGGTAAATCAAAACTCATAAACTCATAATATAACTGTCATCGAAACCTTAAGCGTGCGGACCCTACGGGTTCATGAACTATGTAGACATGACCTAGAACTATTCTCAGTCAATAACCAATAGCGGAACCTGGATGCTCATATTGGCTCCTACATATTCTACGAAGATCTTTATCGGTCAAACCGCATAACAACATACGTTGTTCCCTTTGTCATCGGTATGTTACTTGCCCGAGATTCGATCGTGGTATCCAATACCTAGTTCAATCTCGGTACCGGCAAGTATCTTTACTCGTTATGTAATACATCATCCCGCAACTAACTCATTAGTTGCAATGCTTGCAAGGCTTAAGTGATGTGCATTACCGAGAGGGCCCAGAGATACCTCTCCGACAATCGGAGTGACAAAACCTAATCTCGAAATACGCCAACCCAACATGTACCTTTGGAGACACCTGTAGTACTCCTTTATAATCACCCAGTTACGTTGTGACGTTTGGTAGCACCCAAAGTGTTCCTCCGGTAAACGGGAGTTGCATAATCTCATAGTTACAGGAACATGTATAAGTCATGAAGAAAGCAATAGCAACATACTAAACGATCTAGTGCTAAGCTAACGGAATGGGTCAAGTCAATCACATCATTCTCCTAATGATGTGATCCCGTTAATCAAATGACAACTCTTTTGTCCATGGTTAGGAAACATAACCATCTTTGATAAACGAGCTAGTCAAGTAGAGGCATACCAGTGACACTATGTTTGTCTATGTATTCACACATGTATTATGTTTCCGGTTAATACAATTCTAGCATGAATAATAAACATTTATCATGATATAAGGAAATAAATAATAACTTTATTATTGCCTCTAGGGCATATTTCCTTCATTCATAGCCACTGTCGAGGACTTAACCGACATGCTCGATTACGCTTCCGAGGACATCGACGGAATAGACGATGATGTCGGAGAAGAACAAAGCCAGAACCTACCGCCTGCCGGACGCTGGACGGCTACTTCCACATATGACGTGTATATGGTGGACACACCCAAAGAGGATGACGGTGAAGGTGGGAAGGACCCAGTCGAGGATAATTCTCCTGTGGCACCACCAAAACGTCGTTGTCAGCGGCGTTGCTCTAAACCGCGTCAAGAAAAAGACAACAATACCGGCACCGGAGACAACAGTACTCCGGATAACGCTGAAGATCAAGAAGCCCCTATAGAACCACAATCCGAACATGATGAGTGGGAGGAGGGGCAAGCCGACCCCGACGATCCCATCGGGGATGAGGGCTCGGAGGATGGTAGTTACGTACCGATCTCCGAAGAAGACGAGAGCCTCGGCGACGAAGAATTCATCGTGCTAGAGGAACCCTTCGAACAAGAGCGCTTTAAGCGCCGACTGATAGCCACGACAAGAAACCTGAAAAAGAAGTACCAGCAGCTTCAAGCTGATCAGGATCTGCTAAATGACAGATGAACTGATGTCCTAGCAGCCGAGGAATACAGCCACGAACGCCCAACCAAGAGTTACCCAAAGCGCAAACTGCTGCCCCAATTCGACGACGAGGCCCAGAGCCTATACCGCCCAGGCGTAACACTACTGACGGACCTGACCGACCACCACATGGCCGAGACAGAATGGCAACTCAAGTCGAACCCCCACCTGCACCCCGCTGTAAAGGTAGAGAGACAACAGCTGTAGGATACACCTATGACCTACGACAGGACCAGGATAATAGAGCCGGTCAGATCAGATCAATATACGGATCAAGGGGGCGGGCCCCAACATGAGAAGACGGCCATCAAGCCTGGCACGACAAAAACAACCTCACCCGGGCAGAAAACCGCATACGGACTCCATCCGAACTGCGTCGGGACGTGGCCCGATATAGAGGCGCCGCACACCCCCTATGCTTCACCGATGAGGTAATGGAGCACCAGTTCCTAGAAGGGTTCAAACCCATGAACATCAAGTCATACGATGGCACAATAGATCCTGTAGTATGGATTGAAGATTTCCTTCTCCACATTCACATGGCTCGCAGTGATGATCTACATGCCATCAAATACCCCCCCTCAAACTTAAGGTGCCAGCTCGGCACTGGTTAAACAACCTCCCAGAAAACTCTATTAGAAGTTGGGAATACCTGGAGGATGCCTTTAGAGACAACTTCCAGGGCACTTATATCCGACCTCCGGACGCCGATGACCTCAGTCACATAGTCCAGCAACCCCGAGAGTCAGCTAGAAAATTCTGGACCCGGTTCCTAGTGAAAAAGAACCAAATTGTCGACTATCCAAACGCCAAGGCTCTAGCAGCCTTCAAACACAGCATCCGCGATGAATGGCTTGCCTGACAACTCGGCCAAGAAAAGCCGAAGTCCATGGCAGCCCTCACATCATTCATGACCCGCTTTTGCGCAGGCGAAGATAGCTGGATGGCCCGTAGCAGCAACAGCACCAATGATCCTGGCACTTCCAAAGCAAAGAACATGAACGACAGGCCCCGGCGCAATAAAAACAAGCGTCAGAGCAACACTGAAAATGCCGAAGACATGGCGGTCAACACCGGATTCAGTGGCCCCAAGCCCGGACAACGGAATAGGCCATTCAAAAGAAACAAAGATGGTTCATCTAGTCTGGACCGAATACTCGATCGACCTTGCTAGATTCACGGCACCCCTAACAAGCCTGCTAACCATACCAACAGAAGTTGTTGGGTCTTTAAACAGGCTGGCAAGTTAAATGCCGAACACACGGGGAAAGGGTCGCCTAGCGAGGATGACAATGAGGAGCCTCGCCCACCGAACACAGGGGGACATAAGAAATTTCCCCCCGAGGTCAAGACGGTGAACATGATATACGCTACTCGCATCCCCAAAAGGGAGCGCAAGCGCGCGTTAAGGGACGTCTATGCGGTAGAGCCAGTCATCCCAAAATTCAACCCATGGTCAGCATGCCCGATCACCTTTGATTGCAGGGACCATCCGACCAGTATCCGTCATGGAGGTTCAGCCACATTAGTCCTCGATCCAATCTTCGATGATTCCACCTCACGAGAGTCCTCATGGATGGCGGCAGCAGTCTTAACCTGCTCTATCAGGACACAGTCCGGAAAATGGGTATTGACTCGTCAAGAATAAAACCCACTAAAACTACCTTTAAAGGAGTAATACCTGGTGTCGAGTCCCGCTGCACGGGCGCAATCACATTGGAAGTCGTCTTCGGTTCACCGGACAAATTCCCAAGCGAAGACTTGATCTTCGATATCGTCCCTTTTTGCAGTGGCTATCATGCACTGCTTGGATGAAATGCGTTCACCCGTTTCAATGCGGTCCCGCACTACGCTTATCTAAAACTCAAAATGCCAGGACCACACGGTGTTATAATAGTTCATGGAAACATGGATCGCTCCCTCTGTACCGAAGAACACACCGCGACCCTTGCAGCGGAAGTGCAGGTCGTCCTTATCAAGTAGACCCCCACATCGGCAGTCAAGCCACCGGACCCTGTCAAACGAGTCCGGACTACCCCGCACACCGATAGTCCAGCTCGTCAGGAGCTCGATTAGAAATCCGGCCTCTGTCTTCACCCCAACCAAACAGCAGTGTATGTACCGCGTGCTCATAATTATGCACTAAAAATACCATGGGCGGCGACGGAGGCATATCAAGGATAAAGTCCACAATATGGCTCAACCGTACCTGGACCCCCATCTATCTTTTTTTTCTTTTTTTTTCTTTTCAGGTTCTTTACAACCCACATCACCCTTTTATGGTGTCTAGGGCCCTTTTCCTGGCCCCATATGAAAACTCATTCACTGAATCCTCTCAAATGATCACACACCAAGGCAAAAAGAAGCGCAGATGTACGGCGGAGTACCTAACGGATCTTTTAAGATCACCTCCTCCCCTTTTTCTGATACCTATGCACGGCTTTCCCTTTTCACTCAACATGTAAAATAACCTTGATGCTTATAGCATTATCTATACAAATACGTTTTGATATATCAATCAGACTCTAATGGAAACAGTTTTTCGCCCAAACTATTTGGTACTGGCTTATTTGTATTTTTTCCTTTTATATCATCTGATCTTATTTGTATTTTTTCCTTTTATATCATCTGATTATGATGTACACCTCGACACGACCTAAATCGCCAGGGGCTCCATTCAGCCATGTACATTTATTAAATTTATCATAAGTCCGAACACTTTCACCAGTGCAATTTGGCGTCCTGAATCTAGCATTATATGCATCAGCTCCGAATCATGTCTTGGGTCAATAGTTGGGTTGCCCGGCTCCAGTGGTTACTACCTTATGTTCTGATTGTTTGGCTTAGGAAGTAAAGGGAGAACTACTGCGGTTGTGTTTCTGGTTGGCCGGATAAACACCTCAGTAGAGAAAGCCGAAAACTGATTGTCATGATGCCGCGAGAGCTGGTCAGCTATTCGGTGGCTCAGTATAAATCTCTTGCAATTTTTTTCCATGTCACACGAAGGACTGGTTTTAACCTGATTAGGTGTTTACAGCGCCCGAGTTCAGATCGCCGAATAATACCAGGGACTGCGCCTACAATTCTATCATCAAACTCCTATGGCTAAGTGAGAGTGATAAAGCCGCATAGTCTGATTGCCTGGTTCGCTGCACTAGCACCTCCTTCAAGGACCAAATCATTGGGTGAAGTGTGTTTTTGTGCTTTTCCTAACACCCCCATAGTATCTACGCGAGGGGCTGAAGCCGATGACTGGCCAACTCTCAGATTTAATAAACGACTGCAAGGGAGGATAAATAATTTCAGAGGAAACAAGACTACAATTATACAAAGGCTATGTTTTCATTACAAAGTTTGGGCATCACAGATACATTCATTCAAAAATGATGTCCTCCGAACACAGGCCCTCTATAATGCGGGATCCTTCAAGGACGTCGTTGAAATACTTCTCCGGCATACAATGCTCCTTGCCTGCGGGCGGTCCTTCGATTGCAAGACTGGTGGCATTCATCTTCGCCCACTGTACCTTGACACGGGCGAAGGCCATCCGGGCACCTTCAATGCAGACCGACCGCTTTATAGCATCTAACCGAGGGTAGGCATCGACCAGACGCTTCACAAGCCCAATGTAGCTTTTAGGTATTGGTTCGGCTGGCCAAAGACGGACTATGACATCCTTCATGGCCAGTTCAGCCATCCTATGTAGCCCGGTCAGTTGTTTCAGCTGATCGCTGAGGAGCAAGGGCTGCTCTGGCTCAAGGTACTATGACCAGAACAGTTCTCTGTTGAGCTCCCCTCTTCGGCTCGGAAGAAATCTGCAGCATCTGCAACACTTCGAAGCAGATCCGCAAACGCTCCTGGAGAACTCCAAATGCGTGTCAGAAAGGTATACTTTCCCCTTATGTATTTGCTATGCATATTAGAAGTCTTAGCAGCCGCGATCTTCTTGGCTTCATGGATCTCTTGATAGGCACCCTGGGCTTCAACCCGGGCCTCCTTCGCACTTTGGAGCGCCGTAGCAAGTTCGGATTCTTGATCCAACACCTTGTGCTCCAAAGACTCACATTTTCTTATAGCATATGTGAGCTCTTGTTGGACTTCATTCAACCTCGCCTCATGCTTTTGGCGGGTGGTTCATTCCTCGTCCACCTCCTTCTTGGCTTCGGCCAGCACACTCTTGAGGGCTTCGACCTCAGACGTGTTAGCTATGAACATAACCATAAAGCTTAGTCAGATAAAAAATTGGAACTCATATCATTTACGATATGCTTCGGTATAACATAACCTGTTTTGCCTCCAGCCTCCGCTTTAGTTGGGAGACTTCGGCCGCATGCGAGGCTGTTGGGAGCTTCGCCGCCTGTTCATCCAAGTAGACATATATGTTAGCTCTTGTGGAGCATTATTCGATCCTCTGTTCGGCCTTTATTCATCAAACGCCGAACAGAGTCTTGGAGGCTACTATCTATATACAGGCATTCCTTTTGTAAATAATTAAAAATATATTACTTCACATACCTCAAAGCCTGTTAGAACGCTGGTGTAGGCTTGGTTCAATCCGCTTTTAGCAGACCAAACCTTTTCAACCACCGTACCCATAAGGAAGCACTTTGAAGCGCTTCCATCAGAGTGTCCGGCGCCTCTGGATTGATAGAGGACGCTGGTGGAGACGGCACGCCCCCTTCTCTTGAAGAAGGCTGTCGATCCGATTTCGGAGCCATATGGGTCTCCAGAATAATATTCGGTTGGGGGCTGAATTGAGCGTTGCACCCATTGCCGATCTCCATGGGGGTTGATTTCCCCCTCTCTTCGGCAACAGAGGTATTACCCTTTGCCGCCACCTTCACGGCTTCCCGAGACAACACCTCGGTGTTATCCTGGGCAGTGGGTGGATAGATCTGCGGAGGCGACTCACTCTCCATCACATTCGTCCATAGCGAGTTCCCAGATGACGATGATCGTTGGGGGAGATCGCATGCCGGGCTATAATGCGCACTTCATTATGATAAAATAATAGGGCATAAAATCGGATATGAATATGGTGTCTTCGTATACTTACGATTCAGCCGAGGGCTTTGGCTTGGGGCGCTGCTTTGGGGTGGCATCGGCATCCACTTCGGAATCATCCAAAAATGAGGGTTTTCCCTTCTTGGCCGCCTCCGCCTCCAGTTCCGTGGAAGCCCCCCTTTTCTTATTCCCCCTTGGGGGGAGAGTTACTCTCTTCCTCCTCTACGTCTTTATCATGGGAGGAGGAGTCTTCCGACATGGCGTCTGAAGTACCCTTACAACGGAGGCCACATCTAGTCTCCTTGCCCTTCTTCTTGGCCTTCTTCTCCGGCGCCAGATACGGCGCCGAAACCAACATCTTGGCCAGCAAGGGAGTAGCCTGGTCCTCGGACAGCGGAGCCGGACATTTGATCTGCTCCGCCTTCTTTGTCCATCCCTATGAGAGTCAAAAAATTCAGTACACCCCTTGTATTTGCAAAGAAAAGTTATCATAAAAACTTACGGGAGTGGCTGGGCATGCGTGGTCGAGGCCGCGGTCTTCGGTCGTCTCTGGCCATTACTTTTGAGTCGTGAAGAGCAGCTTCCATATGTCTTCGTGCATCGTGCCGAAGAACCGTTGCAGGGTCCGAGGACCGGCGGGGTCGAACTCCCACATGTATTGAGTCTGGCGTTGACAAGGGAGGATTCGGCGAAAAAGCATCACCTGGATCACGTTGGCGAGGCTGGTGTTCTTGTTTATCACGCCCTTGATGCGGCTCTCCAGCGCTATCACCTTGTTAGGTGATTCCTAGTCTAGGACCTTATTAAGCCAGGATGTAAGCCGCATCAGGGCCCCAGATTTGAACTCAGGAGCGGCGGCCCATGTGGCGTCGTGGGGTTCTGTGATATAGAACCACCCCTGCTGCCATCCTTTGATGCTCTCCACAAAGGTCCCCTTTGGCCAGGCGATGTTAGGGAGTTTGCTCACCGTGGCACCTCCACACTCTGCGTGTCGGCCCTCGACCACCTTTGGCTTCACATTGAAGACCTTGAGCCATAGGCCGAAGTGGGGAGGGACATGGCGGAATGCCTCGCACATGATAATAAACGCCGAGAGGTTGAGGAAGGAATTTGGGGCTAGATCATGAAAATCTAGCCCATAGTAGAACATGAGACCGCGGACAAAAGGATGAAGGGGGAAACCAGGTCTGCGAAGGAAATGGGGGATGAACACTACCCTTTCATTAGGCTCTGGAGTGGGAATGATCTGCTTTTTGGCAGGAAGTCGGTGGACTATGTCCGTGGCTAGGTACCTAGCTTCTCGGAGCTCCGTGATGTTCTCCTCTGTAGCAGAGGAGGCCATCCACTTGCCCTGCGCTCCAGATCTGGACATGGCTACACTTCAAAAAAAAGACACATCCATGACATTTTGGGCCGAACGAATTTTTTTCCTGTCATACTTATGACACTTCTATGACTATAATTGTGACAAAACCCAGTATCGTCATAGATGTGGTGAGTTCCTACTTCTATGACAAAAAATCATGACAGAAAATGGGCTTTTCGTCCTACGCGGGCCGGAGACACAGTTGTATGACATTCTTTGGGCCGTCCATGACGGGAAAAACCATGGTAGAAGCGAGGGCGAGGAAAATTTCGGGGAGTTCCTGGTTACGGTGGGTGGTCGGGGGCTGAGCGACGCGCGTTTCTCTCATACACGTATGCGCGTGGGTGCGAGGCGTTGGGCTCTAACTGAACCCAAGCGAGGCGTTCGCCTAACTGAACCTGAGCAATTGCACTTCAGGCTAGGCGTTACTGAACCCGAGCAATCTAGCGATTCCTTCTCAATAGTTTCCGTTTCGTTGCGTTCGTGAGGATTCGTTCGTCTACGCTTGGTTCATCTTCGTGGCTTCATCTTCTTCATGGACTCGTTCTTCTTCCTAGCGGGATTTCAGGCAAGATGACCGCTGCCCTGGATCTCACTACTATCATTGCTATGCTAGTTGCTTCGTTCTATCGCTTTGCTGCGCTACCTATCACATGTTTATCAAGCCTCCCATAATTGCCATGAACCTCTAACCTTTGACACCCTTCCTAGCAAACCGTTGCTTAGCTATGTTACCGCTTTGCTCAGCCCTCTTATAGCATTGCTAGTTGCAGGTGAAGTTGAAGATTTCTCCATGGTGGACAGGATTATGTTGGGATATCACAATATCTCTTATTTATATTAATGCATCTATATACTTGGTAAAGGGTGGAAGACTCGGCCTTATGCCTGGTGTTTTGTTCCACTCTTGCCGCCCTAGTTTCTGTCATACCGGTGTTATGTTCTCGGATTTTGCGTTCCTTACGCGGTCGGGTGATTTATGGGACCCCCTTGACAGTTCGCTTTGAATAAAACTCCTCCAGCAAGGCCCAACCTTGGTTTTACCATTTGCCTCACCAGCACCTACTTTTCCCTTGGGAGTCGCCCTCTCGAGGGTCATCTTTATTATAGCCCCCCCGGGCCAGTGCTTGTCTAAGTGTTGGTCCGAACCAGAGCCACTTGCAGCGCCACCTCGGGGAAACTCGAGGTCTAGTTTTAGTTGTACGTAGTGTTCATCCGGTGTGCCCTGAGAACGAGATATGTGCAGCTCCTATCGGTATTTGTCCGCACATCCGGGCGGCTTTGATGGTCTTGTTTTACCATTGTCGAAATGTCTTGTAAACCGGGATTCCGAGTCTGATCGGGTCTTCCTGGGAGAAGGTATATCCTTCGTTGATCACGAGAGCTTATCATGGGCTAAGTTGGGACACCCCTGCAGGGTATAATCTTTCGAAAGCCGTGCCTGCGGTTATAGGCAGATGGGAATTTGTTAATGTCCGGGTGTAGATAACTTGACACCAGATCCGAACTAAAACGCATCAACCGCGTGTGTAGCCGTGATGGTCTCTTTCAAGTTGGGACACCACTTGACACCAGGGTATAATCTTCTCTCCTAGCACCATTACGTACCTCGCCGCGTTTGTGTCCATGTGTGAAAACTTCCTGGGTTGTCGACCGCACTGGGATCTTTTCAAGCACATCTTCACAATCCGCTCCCAGTCGGTGAGGAAAGCGAATTCGAGTGACGAGAGGATGCATGTGATCCAAATGTGTGGGGGCTTGGGTATCCAGAAGAGGAAGAGGAGCGCTTTCCCTTCCATGACACTTGCCGAGTCGGTCAGGGGCTGGCAGTTGACCTGGTTCTACTGCCAAGATATTGCAACTCCCGTTCAGTCGATCGGTCTTACCCCTTTGTCTTTAGATCACGCCCAACAACCTTCTTCGCTGAAAGTGACCGCTGCGGAGAGGGTGGAAATGAACATGTTAGCCAAGAGGGTGGTCCAGCTGATCCATCAGGGTGTAACTGGCATGGACTTGTTGGAGGTGTTTCTCAGTCGACGCATCCGGCCGCTCCAAGCTCATGACCACTCGATGTGGATGTACTCGGGAGCCAACAACACCGCTGGGGTTCATCCAGAGGAGGTTACGGAGGAGATGGTGGCCCTGTGGCTGAAGGGCATTACAGGAAACAAGGATAACCCCAGGGGAGCTAGGAGAGTCGATCCGTTCAACGCCAACAACTAGCCAGACAAGGTCTGAACTTCGCTACCGAATGTACTTCAATCTATCTTGCAACTGTCTCTAAATCTGACTGAAATTTGTTTGACTTCTTGTCTTGTAGGTTTATACTGAGATGTATTCGATGCCCAATGGTGAACAATCCCTGGAGCAAGACCAGGAGGGAGAGGACAGTGCACAAGAGAGCGGTGACTGGCAATCTCCAGAAGATGATGACGAGGAAGACAGTGATGAGTCGGACGATGAAGAGGTAGTTGACTCACCACCTCGCTCAGAGCGTCGATGCAAGCAACTCCAAGATCCAGCGGGCGAGCGCGGCAAGACCGTGGCCCCGAGTACTTAAGCACAGAAGCGCACTCGGACTTCGACTCCGGAGCCGACGGAGAAGGTCGCCAAGCAACCCAAGGTCGCCCCTTTGAAGGCTCAGAAGACCTTTCCCAAGATCAAGATGGACGTTCCTGTTGCCTCTGGGTGAGTGCTCTATCTTTCTGCGTTTTCTTTTACCAACTCATACTTCTGCTCTGACCGAGTGGGTTATGAACTTTTTCAGCGCTGCAACTTCTGCGACTGATATGGACATTGACAAGGCCCTAGATGATGAGGAGGCCGATGACGCGGCCACTTCCAAAGCTGGTACGCTCTTTCCAACTTGAATTTATTCTGCTGACTGGGTTGTTAGTCGATTGAACTCTTAAGATTGCTTTTTGTTGCAGCTACAGGGACATTATTGAGCTTCCAGATGATGAAGAAGAAGCGCCTCTGAGAGAGAGGAGAAGGAGGGGCAGGGCGTCAAGCGGGAAAGCAGCTGAGGGTCAGGTGCCTCAGTCGACATCGGTGCTTGAGACAGTGGTCTAGTGATCCAGAGATCCGGCTCGGACCAATGTTACCTTTGCCATTCCACTGTCGACGGACCGTCCATCGGGGTCGACTGCTCAGACCTCTACCGCTCCATTACAACTCCATGCATCCGACCCTGTGACTGCTCCGACTGTACTGCTATCATCGCTCTTCGCTGCATACCAGACTCCAGACGACCCGCTGAGTGCCGCTAGGGAGGCCCTTCTCCAGGTAAATCTCATGATGGAGCAGATGAAGGTGGTGCATGAGGCCAGTCAGGTTGCTTACAAGGCCAGCACCGCTCTGCAAGCCAACGTCACGGTTAGTTGGTTTTCGACTGGCCTCTTGAGTAGTGATAGTTGCCACTGTTGCTTCACTGTCCATACGGTGTTATTGGATGAGCGTTCTGGAACCCACTAGGGTGTTTCTGTCTTAGAGCTGAATAGTTCTTCCGCTTGAATCGACTATGTTGAGTCGAGTGTTTTTCTGAACCAGTGGGGGCACGCAGAGTGCACCCACTAGGTGTAGTCCCCGAGACCATAGTCGACTGCTGGTAGTCGGCTGGGGTATGAGAATCTCTTTTTTTACTCATGCTGGGCAGACCATGCCGAGTGTAAAACCGGTCCAGTGGGGGCACGCCAAGTGCACCCACTGGGTGTAGTCCCCGAGACTACTGTTGAATGTTTGATTCAGCAATAGTCTTAGAGCAATTTTTACTGTGATTGACTTTTGTTTCCATTGACTGACATATCTTATTTGCTAACTTCAGAAGTCTTCTGATCTTGGAGCTCAACTTTCCAAACTGGATAAGAAGCATATCAGCCTTAACCTTGATCTAGAACTGGCCAAGAAGAACCTCAAGAAGGCCCAGGACGAAGGAGCTATCATGGGAGGTAACCACTCGTCGACCGTCCACCTTAAGACTCTCTCTCTTTTTTAGTCTCTTTGAACCGAGTGATTCCACTTGAACATATGTGCATAGTGAAAATTGTCAACTTCAAGCTCATCTGACGAATGCTATTTCTTTAGAGAAAATGAAGCAGGCTATGGAGAAGAAGGATCAGGATCTTGCCGCGGCCCAGAAGGAGGCATAAGAAAAAACAGCACTTGCGGACAAGAAGTTAGCCTCAGTCAACAAGTTGGAAGAGGAGAACTCCAAGTTGAAGACCGCCGTTTTTGAAGCCAACCAGGAGGTTGCGCGACTAAAGAAGGACAAGGAAAGCCTGACTGACGAAGTTGGGAGTCTCAAGGGTAAGAAGGGTGAATTGGAGCACTAGTAGAAAAAGGACCTTATATGAGACACATTAGTACCGGTTCGAACGGCTATGCATTAGTGCCGGTTCGTGTTGAACCTTTAGTACCGGTTCGTGCCATGAACCGGTATTAAAGGGGTGGTGGCAGGCTGGCGTCAGGCCGGGGCCCCACGAGCCCCTTTAGTCCCGGTTTGTGGCACAAACCAGTACTAAAGGGCCAACCTTTAGTACCGGTTCGTGCCACGAACCGGCACTAAAGGGATCTAACCTATAGTCCCAGTTGGAGACACAAACCGGGACTATATGGCAATTTTCAAACTTGGAAAAATCATAACTAAATCATCCTAATTCAGAAAAACACATATAATATATCAAAATTTACAGAACAAAAAGATTGATCTGCTGAAACAACAAGTTTTCCATTTCGACAATTTTTTAAAATCTCAAAATTCTAAAGGGAAAATAGAGTTTTTGGACGTTTTAGACGTTTTTAGACATTTTGTGCCTTTAGTGCTAGGGTTTAGATTTCAGAGTTTAGGGTTAGGTTTTATGGTTTAAACCCTTAGTTTTTACTGTTTAGCATAGAGTTTCCGACGTTTTAAGTCCCGGGTTTAGGGTTTAGGACAACTTTTGAAATGACAAAATTGTAAAAGGAAAAAAAGATATGCTCTAATTTATGTTTTTTAAAATTTTGGTTAAATCTTGTCAAACCGGTCAAACAACTGATTCAAGAAATATAGAGTGTTACTAAATAATTACGCAATAATATTAGTGTTACTTATTCATGAAGTATTAATGTTGCTACATAATTTCAGTTTTTTTAATTTTGGTTAAATCTGGTCAAACTATGGTCAAACTACTTATTCAAGAAGTATTAATGTTGCTACATAATTTTTAAAGAATATTAGTGTTACTAAATAATTATTTCAATTTTTTGAATTTTGGTCAAATCTGGTCAAACTATGGTCAAACTGTGGTCAAACTATGGTCAAACTGTGGTCAAACTTATCCAAGAAATATTAGTATTACTAAATGTTTTTTAGAATAATAGTTCCAAACTCAAACGGTGAAACGTGTGACCTAATGCTCAAGCTAAACTGCTGAGGGTTAATAGGATTGACAGCTTAGATTTGTTAGGAAAACAACAAGTGCAGACTTGGAAACGAGGGAGAATAGAACCCGAAAGTTAAGCGTGCTCAGGCTAGAGTAGTGAGAGGATGGGTGACTGTCCGGGAAGTTAGATGATTTGGAATGATGAGGGGTGATTAGAGATTAGATATTAAATTGAGCACTGGTGAGGGGTGATTAGAGATTAGAGGTTAGAATAATTCAAAAAATTGAAAATCGAAAAAAAAATCAAATATTTTTTTAAAAAAAATTCAAAAAAATCCCTTTAGTACCGGTTGGTAACACCAATCGGTACTAAAGGTCCCCCATACCAAGGCGCGAGCTCACGCCACGTGGAGGGCCTTTAGTGGCGGTTCGTGCCGAACCGGTACTAAAGGGGGGGCCTTTAGTCTCCACTCTTTAGTGCCGGTTGCAGAACCAGTATTAAAGGCCCTTATGAACCGGTATTAAAGCTCCGTTTTCTACTAGTGGAGTCTTATCTGAGGCAGCTTGCTGCAAAGTTGGTCTTGAAGCTTGAAGGTATTTCCTCCTGTTCGACTGATTTGTTGAAGTCGACTGACACGTTTTGCTAAACTGTCGACTCACTGATTTGCCGACCGTGCAGAACTTTGTCAAGACTTCGAAGCAGAAACTGGGCGAGTCGAGACGGGTCTTGACCCCACAAACTCTCCTATCAAAGATGACATTGCAATGAATGTGCTGCGGTTGGAGTCTCGCCCGGACAGTGTTGTGGATTATCTCGCTCGACTGAAGGCTGCAATGATGCAGATCGATACTGAAGTCTGGCCTCAGGCGAAACTCTCACAGGATCTCGAGTCTCTGATGACTCGACTGAATCAAATCCCTGGTCGAGTGCAGGAATTGAAGAAGTCATCTGCTCGTTGTGGCACCGACGTCGCTCTGTCATTGGTCCGAGTGCACTGCAAGGATGTCAGAGAATACAAGCTGGCGGCCCTCAAGGTTGCGAACTGATAACCCACAAGTGTAGGGGATAATTGTAGCCTCTTTCGATAAGTAAGAGTATCGAACCCAATGAGGAGCTAAAGGTAGAACAAATATTCTCTCAAGTCCTATCTGCCACTGATACGACTCTATGCATGCTTAGTGTTCGCTTTACGTAGAACAAGTACGAAACTAGAAGTACTTTATAGGTGTTGTTGGATAGGTTTGCAAGATAATAAAGAGCACACAAATAAAAAGTAGGGGCTGTTTAGATGAAGACACAACTAAGTTAGTTTTAGTAGAGAGCTTTTTGTCACGAGAAAGTTATTTGTCCCTAGGCAATCGATAACTAGACCGGTAATCACTATTGCAATTTTATTTGAGGGAGAGGCATAAGCTAACATACTTTCTCTTCTTGGATCATATGCACTTATGATTGGAACTCTAGCAAGCATCCGCAACTACTAAAGATCATTAAGGTAAAACCCAACCATAGCATTAAAGCATCAAGTCCCCTTTATCCCATACACCACAACCCCCTTACTCGGGTTTATGCTTCTGTCACTCAAGCAAACCACTATAAGTGAATCATGAACATATTGCAACACCCTACAGCGGGAATCCCTCACGCTTGCGCAACACGGAGAGCACCATAGGACAGCACCAATAATAAAACATGCAACTCAAACCAATCACGATCATCAATTAACCCATAGGACAAAACGGATCTACTCAAACATCATAGGATATCCATACATCATTGGGAAATAATATATAGCATTGAGCACCATGTTTAAGTAGATATTACATCGGGTAAAAGAGAGGTTACACCGCTGCATAGAGGTAGGAAGAGTTAGTGATGAAGGCGGTGAAGTAGTTGGTGAAGATCGCGGTGATGATGATGGCCTCCGGCAGCGTTCCGGCGCCGCCGGAAGCAAGGGGGAGAGAGCCCCGCTTCTTCTTCTTCTTCTTCTTCTTCTTCTTCTTCTTCTTCTTCTTCTTCTTCTTCTTCTTCTTCTTCTTCTTCTTCTTCTTCTTCTTCTTCTTCTTCTTCTTCTTCTTCTTCTTCTTCTTCTTCTTCTTCTTCTTCTTTGACCTTCTCCCTAGATGGGAGAAGGGTTTCCCCTCTGGTCCTTGGCTCCCACGGCGTGGGAGGGGCAAGAGCCCCTCCAAGATTGGATCTGTCTCTCTGTCTCTCTCATTTTCTGCGTTATCAGATTCTGCCCTTTCACCGCTTCTTTTATATCCGGAGATCCGTAACTCCGATTGGGTTGAAACTTTCGCCCAGATTTTTCTCCGAAAATTAGCTTTCTTGCGGCAAAAGAAGAGCGCCAACCGCCTTATGGGGTTCCCACGAGGGTCAGGGGCACGCCTGCCCCCTGGGGCGCCCCCCTGCCTCGTGCCCCCCTCGGGCACCGTCTCGCGTTGGTTTTTCTTCCCAAAAATCATTAATATTCCAAAAATGATATCCATCCATTTTTACCACGTTTGGACTCCGTTTGATATTGGGTTTCTGCGGAACATAAAAGATGCAACAAACAGGAACTGGCACTGGGCACTGGATCAATATGTTAGTCCCAAAAATAGTATAGAAAGTTGCCAAAAGTATATGAAAGTTGAATAATATTGGCATGGAACAATCAAAAACTATAGATACGATGGAGACGTATCAGCATCCCCAAGCTTAATTCCTGCTCGCCCTCGAGTAGGTAAATGATAAAAAAATAATTTTTGATGTGGAATGCTACCTAGCATAATCTTTATCATATATCTAATCATGGCATGAATATTAAGACACGAGTGATTCAAAGCAATAGTCTATCATTTGACATAAAAACAATAATACTTAGGGCATCCCAACAAACAATCATGTCTTTCAAAATATCAATGCTTCAGAACATTATCCCTACAAAATCATATAGTCTCGTATGCTCCGTTTTCTTAACACAAGGTACCCCTCATGCCTATCCCGGTGTCATCCAAGCAATTGTTTCATACTTTAGTATTCTCAAACTTTTTCAACTTTCACGCAATACATGAGCGTGAGCCATGGATATATCACTATAGGTGGAATAGAATATGATGGTGGGGGTTATGTGGAGAAGACAAAAAAAGGAGAAAGTCTCACATCGATGCAGCTAATCAACGGGCTATGGAGATGCCCATCAATTGATGTCAATGCGAGGAGTAGGGATTGCCATGCAACGGATGCACTAAGAGCTATAAGTGTATGAAAGCTCAAACTGAAACTAAGTGGGTGTGCATCCAACTTGCTTGCCCATGAAGACCTAGGGCATTTGAGGAAGCCCATCGTTGGAATATACAAGCCAAGTTCTATAATGAAAATTCCCACTAGTATATGAAAGTGACAATGTAGGAGACTCTCTATATGAAGAACATGGTGCTACTCTGAAGCACAAGTGTGGTAAAAGGATAGTAACATTGCCCCTTCTTTTTTTGAATGGGCTTCTTTGGCCCCCTTTTTTAGGCTTCTTTGGCCTCTTTTTTTTGAATGGGGCAATGCTCTATAATTATGATCATCACACTTTATTTACTTACAATTCAATATTACAACTCGATACTAGAACAAAGATATGACTCTATATGAATGCTTCCGGCGGTGTACTGGGATGTGCAATGATCTAGCGTAGCAATGACATCAAAAAACGGACAAGCCATGAAAACATCATGCTAGCTATCTTACGATCATGCAAAGCAATATGACAATGAATGCTCAAGTCATGTATATGATGATGATGGAAGTTGCATGGCAATATATCTCGGAATGGCTATGAAAATGCCATGATAGGTAGGTATGGTGGCTGTTTTGAGGAAGATATAAGGAGGCTTATGTGTGATAGAGCGTATCGTATCACGGGGTTTGGATGCACCGGCGAAGTTTGCAGAGAAAGGGCAATGCACAGTACCGAAGAGGCTAGCAATGATGGAAGGGTGTGAGTGCGTATAATCCATGGACTCAACAGTAGTCATAAAGAACTCACATACTTATTGCAAAAATTTATTAGCCCTTGAAACAAAGTACTACACGCATACTCCTAGGGGGGAGGTTGGTAGGATTTAACCATCGCCGCCCTTCACACAAAGATAAACAACCAAAATACAATGCGCGCCAATTTGGTTACATAGTTAGTAGACCATATGTGCGTGCTTCGAAAATCACAAACCTTAACACCAATATCCTTACTAAACACAACCATTTACTAGTACCTCCCACATATTATCATATCTATTGCAAAACTATTGCAAGGAATCAAACATATCATGTTCAGTGATCGACAAGTTTTATGTAGGATTTTATGACTAACCATGTGAATGACCAATTCCTGTCATCTCTATAAATAGATATAAGTGAAGCAAGAGAGTTTAATTCTTTCTATAAAAGATATGCCCACGCTCTAACAAATATAAGTGAAGCAAAAGAGCATTCTACAAATGGTGGTTTTCTATGTGAAGAGAAACAGGCAATCCAAACTTCAAATGATATAAGTGAAGCACATGAAGCATTCTATAAAGCCATACTCAAAAGATATAAGTGAAGTGCAATGAGCATTCTACAAATCAACCAAGGACTATCTCATACCAGCATGGTGCATAAAATAAAAGTGAAAACTAAATGCAAAAGATGCTCCAAGATTTGCACATATCGCATGAACGAAACGAATCCGAAAACATACCGATACTTGTTGAAGAAAGAGGGGATGCCTTCAGGGGCATCCCCAAGCTTAGATGCTTGAGTATCCTTGAATATTCACTTGGGGTGTCTTGGGCACCCCCAAGCTTGAGCTCTTGCCTCTCTTCCTTTTCCTCATATTGAGACCTCCTCGATCAAACACTTCATCCACACAAAACTTCAATAGAAAACTCGGTAAGATCCGTTAGTATAATAAAGCAAATCACTACTCTAAGTACTGTTGAAAACCAATTCATATTTTGTTTTTGCATTGTGTCTACTGTAATATAGCTTTTCCATGGCTTAATCCACTGATAGAAATTGATAGTTTCATCAAAACAAGCAAACTATGCATCAAAAACAGAATCTTTCAAAAACAGAACAGTCTGTAGCAATCTGAACATTCACCGTACTTATGGTTCCCCAAAACTTCTACCAAAATTAGGAAAAATAAAAAATTTGTACAGCAAGACATTGCAAAAAGAATCAGAACCATTTGACGTTCCAGTAAAAAATGTAAAATCGTGCACTACAGCCAAAGTTTCTGTCCTGCACCGTACAAACCAACAAGCATTGTAAACATCCTAAAGGCAAACCTTGGCACATTATTTTTATAATACAATGGAATTGTACAAGGGGATAATTATTTTTGATGAAAAGTTCCTGTAATTAAGATTCACAAAGTTACCGTGAGCATGAACAAAGTTCAAGGAGCTCTCCCACTTCAACAATGCTTGTCTCTCTCACTTTCACTTTCCTTTTTGAAAAGTTTTGGGTTCCCCTCTTAATTTTTTTGTTTTTAAACTAAATAAAAGCACTCAACAGAAATAAATGACTCTCTAAAATTTCTGGGTTGTCTCCCTGGCAGCGCTTTCTTTAAAGCCATTAAGCTAGGCATATAGTGCTCAAGTAACGGATCCACCCGGATCCCAAGGTATATCAAAGCCAAATTCAATTAACAATGATTTGTGATTTAGTAGTGAGCACAAAGTAACATATATCAAGCAACATCGAAGTCTAACTCTCTTCCTATACATCGGCATGTCATAAAAGAACAATTCATGCACACATAATAAAGGCCAATGCATAGTATAAGCAGTTTCTTGCAATTTTATCATATTAGAAACATAGAGAGGTGGAGATATAGTTCCTCTCTCATAATAATTGCAAGTAGGAGCAGCAAGCACATGCATATTATATCTATCAAAATCATCATGTGTAGTAGTAAAACGCAACCCATCAATATAATCCTTAATAAGCACAAACTTCTCCGATATAGTGTAGTCTGGAGAATTCAAAAAGATAATAGGACTATCATGCGTGGGTGCAATAGCAACAATTTCATGTTTAACATAAGGAACTATAGCAAGTTCATCTCCATAAGCATAATTCATATTGGCATCTTGGCCACAAGCATAGCAAGCATCACCAAAAAGGGATATTTCAAGAGAATCAACAGGATCGTAACAATCATCATATTACTCATCCTTCGGTAAGCACGAAAGGGAATTAAAAAATGTATGAGTTGAAGAGTTACTGTCATTAGAAGGTGGGCACGGGTAGCTAATCCGCTCTTCCTCCTTTTGTTCTTCGCTCTCCTCATCATCTTTTTTATCCAATGAGCTCACAGTTTCATCAATTTCTTCTTCCATAGACTCCTGCAAAATATTAGTCTCTTCTTGGACAACGGAGACTTCCTCAATAAATGCATCAATATCGACATTATATTCATAATTCTCATAGCAATATTTAAGTATAGATAAATTTTCAGGTCTGTAAACAACATCATCAAGATTTTCACACGTTTTAAACAAAGATTCAATTTCATAAGCACCCATAAAAGAAACAAATTCTTCTATTTGTTCCACATCATAGTAATCATATATACCATTAGCATAAGAAGCCAAGGTTTCATTATCATTAAATTTGCATGAAAAGGAAAGGTGTGGAGCCCTCATCCTAGAGCAACAAGTATAATCATATCTCAAGCATAGTTGACGAGCATACCAACGCAACATATGAATTTGATCCCATAATAGTTTCCCTTTTTGTGTCAAGCGATAATCCCTAAAGTATTCACGTTGATCCAACGTGTCTTCCATAACATAATTGAATGGGGTTTTCTCAGGATTATCAAAGTAGTACATAATTTCTTTCACATAATGAGCATCGAGAGTTTTAGGAGGTTGCCCATCTCCATGAGTAGCAAGTACACCTATTTTTTTTTGGTATTTCATGTTCCATATCCATAACTAAAGATAGAGAACAACTTAGAACAACAAATAAAAATTACTTAGTGATAAAGCAAACAAGCACACATGAGAATATTCACCCCACGCTATGACTCCCTGGCAACGACGCCAGAAAAAGGTCTTGATAACCCAGAAGTGTAGGGGATAATTGTAGCCTCTTTCGATAAGTAAGAGTGTCGAACCCAACGAGGAGCTAAAGGTAGAACAAATATTCTCTCAAGTCCTATCTGCCACTGATACGACTCTATGCACGCCTAGTGTTTGCTTTACCTAGAACAAGTATGAAACTAGAAGTACTTTGTAGGTGTTGTTGGATAGGTTTGCAAGATAACAAAGAGCACGCAAATAAAAAGTAGGGGTTGTTTACATGAAGACACAACTAAGTTAGTTTTAGTAGAGAGCTTTTTGTCACGAGAAAGTTATTTGTCCCTAGGCAATCAATAACTAGACCGGTAATCACTATTGCAATTTTATTTGAGGGAGAGGCATAAGCTAACATACTTTCTCTTCTTGGATCATATGCACTTATGATTGGAACTCTAGCAAGCATCCGCAACTACTAATCATTAAGGTAAAACCCAACCATAGCATTAAAGCATCAAGTCCCCTTTATCCCACACGCCACAACACCCTTCCTCGGGTTTATGCTTTTGTCACTCAAGCAACCCACTATAAGCGAATCATGAACATATTGCAACACCCTACAGAGGGAATCCCTCATGCTTGCACGACACGGAGAGTACCATAGGACAGCACCAATAATAAAACATGCAACTCAAACCAATCACGATAATTAATTAACCCATAGGACAAAACGGATCTACTTAAACATCATAGGATAGCCATACATCATTGGGAAATAATATATAGCATTGAGCACCATGTTTAAGTAGATATTATATCGGGTAAAAGATAGGTTACACCGCTGCATAGAGGGAGGAAGAGTTGGTGATGAAGGCGGTGAAGGTGTTGGTGAAGATCGCGGTGATGATGATGGACTCCGGCAGCGTTCCGGCGCCACCGGAAGCAAGGGGGAGAGATCCCCACTTCTTCTTCTTCTTCCTTGACCTTATCCCTAGATGGGAGAAGGGTTTCCCCTCTGGTCCTTGGCTCCCATGGCATGGGAGGGGCGAGAGCCCCTCTGAGATTGGATCTGTCTATCTGTCTCTCTCTGTTTCTACGTTCTCAGATTCTGCCCTTTCACCGTTTCTTTTATATTCGGAGATCCGTAACTCCGACTGTGTTGAAACTTTCGCCCAGAATTTTTTCCGAAAATTAGCTTTCTTGCGGCAAAATAAGAGCGTCAACCGCCTTATGGGGTGCCCACAAGGGTCAGGGGCGTGCCCCCTGCCTCGTGGCCCCCTCGAGCACCGTCTCGTGTTGGTTTTGCTTCCCAAAAATCATAAATATTCCAAAAATGATCTCCATCCATTTTATACCGTTAGGACTCCGTTTGATATTGGGTTTCTGCAAAACATAAAACATGCAACAAACAGGAACTGGCACTGGGCACTGGATTAGTATGTTAGTCCCAAAAATAGTATAAAAAGTTGCCAAAAGTATATGAAAGTTGAATAATATTGGCATGGAACAATCAAAAATTATAGATACGACGGAGACGTATCACCAACACCAAAAAACTTAGTTTCCAATCCTTTATGGACACCTCCCTTGAGTCCGCCACTCGCATTGCAGACAACATCGACCTTGGCAGCTTTTGTGATCCAGCAAGTCCTTCTCTGGCCGAGTGACCAAAACATTACTCCCCACCTTTATTTTCCTCGGAATGCCAAGTGGTTATGTAACCGTTGAACTCTTTCAGGCTTGATGCCTGAGTACTTCTGCCCGTTGCGGTTCTGAACTTTTGCGGGCTTTATCTGGACTTGGTTTTCCTTGAATATCATGTCTTTTGCTTTTATTGCTTCTGAATGTCTTTTGATTCCAAGTGAACTTGATCTTTTCACCTTTCGTCGAGTGGGTCTGACAATGTGTTCAGTTGACACCTCGTCTTCCTTGCGGATCGGGATGGAGCATACATTATACTTGTGACGCAGCTCAGACGTGGCATTCAGTCGACACCTCATCGTCCTTGCGGATCGGGCTGGAGCGTACGTTGTACTTGTGACGTAGCTCTGACGTGGTGTTCAATCGACACCTCGCCATCCTTGAGGATTGGGATGGAGTGTACGTTGTACTTGTGACGTAGCTCAAAGGATATTTGCGACTTAGGTGAGTACATGGTCGCAGCTAAGCCCCCGAGTGGGAGGATTGCTCTCCAGTCAGCATGTTTGTAACTTAGGCGAGTACGGGGGCGCAGCTAAGGCCCCGAGTCCACTCGGAATGTTTTTAACTTAGGCGAGTACGGGGTCGCAGCTAAGCCCCCGAGTGGGATGATTGCTCTCCACTCAGAATGTTTTTAACTTAGGCGAGTATGGGGTCACAGCTAAGCCCCCGAGTGGTAGGATTGCTCTCCACTCAGAATTTTTTAAACTTAGGTGAGTACGGGGTCACAGCTAAGCCCCCGAGTGGGAGGACTGCTCTCCACTCGGAATGTT
>NC_041381.1:188455701-188495720 GCF_002162155.2 Triticum dicoccoides
CTTAGGCGAGTATGGGGTTGCAGCTAAGCCCCAGAGTGGGAGGATTGCTCTCCACTCGGAATGTTTTTAACTTAGGCGAGTACGGGGTCACAGCTAAGCCCCCGAGTGGGAGGATTGCTCTCCACTCGGAATGTTTTTAACTTAGGCGAGTACGGGGTCGCAGCTAAGCTCTTGAGTGGGAGGATTGCTCTCCACTCAGAATGTTTTTAACTTAGGTGAGTACGGGGTCGCAGCTAAGCCCCCGAGTGGGAGGATTGCTCTCCACTCGGAATGTTTTTAACTTAGGCGAACCAGGTTCACGACTAAGCCACCCACTGGGGGATTTGGACACAAATGATTACGGGGAATCAATCATTAAGATACTGTAAAAAAATTTGTCTTTGAAAAGCAGATTGAAGTACTCTTATTACAACTCGTCGGGTCGAGTGATTCTAGGTATAGAAAGGACGAAGCAGCTCTGCATTCCATGCCCGTGGCTCGTCCATGTTCTTGGCCACATTGTAGATGTGATACGCTCCATTGTGAAGCACCTTGGTGATGATGAAGGGACCTTCCCAGGCCAGAGTGAGCTTGTGAGGCCGTTTCTAATCCACTCAGAGCACAAGGTCTCCTTCCTGAAATGCTCGACCTCTAACATTGCGGGCATGGAATCGATGCAGATCTTGCTGATAGATGGTCGACCGAATCAAAGCCAACTTGTGTTCTTCTTCCAGGAGATCGACTACATCTTCATGTGCCTGCTCTGTTTCAGCTTCTGAGAAGAGTTCCACTCGGGGGGCATTGTGCAGCAAGTCACTCGGAAGCACAGCCTCGGCGCCGTACACCAGGGAAAAAGGGGTTCGGTCAGTCGACCGGTTCGACGTCGTTCTTAGTGTTGGGGAACGTAGCAAGAATTCAAAATTTTCTACGCATCACCAAGATCAATCTATGGAGATTCTAGCAACAAGAGAGAGGGGAGTGCATCTTCATACCCTTGAAGATCGCGATGTGGAAGCGTTACAAGAACGCGGATGAGGGAGTCATGCTCGCGGCGATTCAAATCGCGGAAGATCCGATCTAGCACCGAACAGACGACGCCTCCACGTTCAACACACGTACAGCCCGGGGACATCTCCTCCTTCTTGATCCAGCAAGAGGAGAGGAGAAGTTGAGGGAGAACTCCGACAGCACGACGGCGTGGTGGTGGTGGAGCTCGTGGTTCTCCAGCAGGGCTTCGCCAAGCACTACGGAGGAGGAGGTGTTGGAGGAGGGATAGGGCTGCGCCAAGGAAGAGGTGCAGCTGCCCTCCCACCCCTCCACTATATATAGGGGCAAGGGGAGAGGGGGAGGCGCCCTAGGGTTTCCCCTAGGGGCGGCGGCCGAGCAGATTGGATCTCCCTAGGGAAAATCCTAGGGAGACTTGCCCCCAAGCCAAGCAGGTGGAGGATTGCCAAGCCAGGTGGAGGCGCCCCACCTCCCCAAATAACGTGGGAAAGGGTGTGGGGGGCGCACCATCCCTTAGTGGGCTGGTTTGCCCCTTCCCCTTTGGCCCATGAGGCCCTGCAACACTTGTCGGGGCTCCCGAAACACCTTTCGGTCATGTTGGCCATAGCCTGGTACCCCCGGAACACTTCCGGACTCCAATACCCTTAGTCCAATATATCGATCTTCACCGCCGGACCATTTCGGAACTCCTCATGATGTTCGAGATCACATCCGAGACTCCGAACTACCTTCGGTAACCACATACTATTTCCATAACAACTCTAGCGTCACCGAACCTTAAGTGTGTAGACCCTACGGGTTCGGGAACCATGCAGACATGACCGAGACGTTCTCCGGCCAATAACCAACAGCGGGATCTGGATACCCATGTTGGCTCCCACATGTTCCACGATGATCTCATTGGATGAACCACGATGTCAAGGATTCAATCAATCCCGTATACAATTCCCTTTGTCCATTGGTATGTTACTTGCCCGAGATTCGATCGGCGGTATCCCTATACCTTGTTCAATCTCGTTACCGGCAAGTCTCTTTACTCGTCCCATAATGCATGATCCCATGACTAACTACTTAGTCACATTGAGCTCATTATGATGATGCATTACCGAGTGGGCCCAGAGATACCTCTTCGTCATACGGAGTGACAAATCCCAGTCTCGATTCGTGCGAACCCAACAGACACTTTCGGAGATACCTGTAGTGTACCTTTATAGCCACCCAGTTATGTTGTGATGTTTGGTACACCCAAAGCATTCCTACAGTATCTGGGAGTTGCACAATCTCATGGTCTAAGGAAATGATACTTGACATTAGAAAAGCTTTTAGCAAACGAACTACACGATCTTGTGCTATGCTTAGGATCGGGTCTTGTCCATCACATCATTCTCCTAATGATGTGATCCCGTTATCAATGACATCCAATGTCCATGGTCAGGAAACCATAACCATCCTTTGATCAACGAGCTAGTCAACTAGAGGCTCACTAGGGACATGTTGTGGTCTATGTATTCACACATGTATTACGGTTTCCAGTTAATACAATTATAGCATGAACAATATACAATTAACATGAACAAGGAAATATAATAATAACCATTTTATTATTGCCTCTAGGGCATATTTCCAACAGTCTCCCACTTGCACTAGAGTCAATAATCTAGTTCACATCACTATGTGATTGTAATGAATCCAACACCCATTGGGTTTGATCATATCTCGCTTGTGAGAGAGGTTATTAGTCAACGGGTCTGAATCTTTCAGATCCGTGTGTACTTTCAAAATCTCTATGTCATCTCCTAGATGCAGCTACCACATGCTATTTGGAACTATTCCAAATAACTGCTCTACTATACGAATCCGGTTTACTACTCAGAGTCATTCGGATTAGTATCAAAGTTCGCATCGGCGTAACCCTTTACGACGAACTCTTTTACCACCTCCATTATCGAGAAAATTCCTTAGTCCACTAGTTACTAAGGATAACCTTGACCGCTGTGCTGTGATGCATTCCTGGATCACACTTGTACCCCTTGACTGACTCATGGCAAGGCACACTTCAGGTGCGGTACACAGCATAGCATATTATGGAGCCTACGTCTAAAGCATAGGGGACGACCTTCGTCCTTTCTCTCTCTTCTGCCGTGGTCAGGTCTTGAGTCTTACTCAATACTCACACCTTATAACACAGCCAAGAACTCCTTCTTTGCCGATCTATTCTGAACTCCTTCAAAATCTTGTCATGGTGCGTATTCATTTGGAAGTACTATCAAGCAATTTTGATCTATCATTATAGATCTTGATGCTCAATGTTCAAGTAGCTTAATCCAGGGTTTCCATTGAAAAACACTTTTCAAATAACCCTATATGCTTTCCAGAAATTCTACATCATTTCTGATCAACAATATGTCAACAACATATACTCATCAGAAATGCTAGTGCTCCCACTCACTTCTTTGGAAATACAAGTTTCTCATAAACTTTGTATAAACCCAAAATCTTTGATCATCTCATCAAAGCGTATATTCCAACTCCGAGATTCTTACTCCAGTCCTTAGAAGGATTGCTGGAGCTTTGCATACTTGTTAGCATATCTTAGGATTGACAAAACCTTCTGGTTGTATCACATACAACCTTTCCTCAAGAAAATCATTAAGGAAACAATGTTTTGACATCCTATCTACAAGATTTCACAAATAATGCAAGAACTGCTAATATAATTTCAACAGACTCTTAGCATCGCTACGAGTGAGAAAGTCTCATCGTAGTCAACTCCTTGAACTTGTCAGAAAACATCTTAGCGACAAGTCGAGCTTTCTTAATGGTGACACTTACCATCATTGTCCGTCTTCCCTTTTAAAATCCATCTGTACCCAACAGCCTTACGACCATCAAGTAGTTCTTCCGAAGTCTACACTTTGTTTTATACATGGATCCTCTCTCGGATTTTATGGCCTCGAGCCATTTGTCGGAATCCGGGCCCACCATCGCTTCTCCATAGCTCGTAGGTTCATTGTTGTCTAGCAACATGACCTCTAAGACATGATTATTTACCACTCTGAAGTAGTACGCATCCTTGTCGACCTACGAGGTTTGGTAGTGACTTGATCTGAAGTTTCATGATCACTATCATTTGGTTCCACTTTAATTGGTGTAGGCGCCATAGGAACAACTTCCTGTGCCGTGCTACACACTAGTTGAAGTGATGGTTCAATAACCTCATCAAGTCTCCACCATCCTCCCACTCAATTCTTTCAAGAGAAACTTTTCCTCGAGAAAGGACCCGTTTGTGGAAACAATCACTTTTGCTTTCGGATCTGAATTAGGAGGTATACCCAACAGTTTTTGGGTGTCCTATGAAGATGCATTTTATCCGCTTTGGGTTCGAGCTTATCAGGCAAAACTTTTTACATAAGCGTCACAACCCCAAACTTTTAAGAAATGACAGCTTAGGTTTCTCTAAACCATAGTTCATATGGTGTCATCTCAATAGAATTACGTGGTGCCCTATTTAAAGTGAATGCGGTTGTCTCTAATGCCTAACCCGTAAACGATAGTGGTAATTCGATAAGAGACATCATGGTATGCACCATATACAATAGGGTGCAGCTATGATGTTCGTACACACCATCACACTATGGTGTTCCATGCGGTATTAGTTGTGAAACAATTTCCACAATGTCTTAATTGTATACCAAATTCGTAACTCAGATACTCATCTCTATGATCATATCATAGACATTTTATCATCTTGTCACGACGATCTTCAACTTCACTCTGAAATTACTTGAACCTTTCAATAATTCAGACTTGTGTTTCATCAAGTAAATATACTCAGCAGCTACTCAAATCATCTGTGAAGTAAGAACATAACGATATCCACTATGTGCCTCATCACTCATTGGACTGCACACATTAAAATGTATTACTTCCAACAAGTCGCTTTCTTGTTCCATCTTACTGAAAGCGAGGCCTTTCAGTCATCTTGCCCATGTGGTATGACTTGCATGTCTCAAGTGATTCAAAATCAAGTGAGTCCAAACGATCCATCTGTGTGGAGTTTCTTCATGCACATGTACCAATCTTAGTCTTTTCAAAAACGAGTGAGTCCAAAGATCCATCAACATGGAGCTTCTTCATGCGTTTTATACCAATATGACTCAAACAGCAGTGCCACAAGTATGTGGTACTATCATTACTATCTTATATCTTTTGGCATGAACATGTGTATCACTACGATCGAGATTCAATAAACCATTCATTTTAGGTCCAAGACCGTTGAAGGTATTATTCAAATAAACAGAGTAACCATTATGCTCCCTAAATGAATAACCGTATTGCGATAGACATAATCCAATCATGTCTATGCTCAACGCAAACATCAAATAACAATTATTTAGGTTTAACACCAATCTCGATGGTAGAGGGATCATGCGATGCTTGATCACATCAACCTTGGAAACACTTCCAACACACATCGTCATCTCACCTTTAGCTAGTCTCCATTTATTCCGTAGCTCTTTTATTTCGAGTTACTAACACTTAGCAATCGAACGGTATCTTAATACCCTGGTGCTACTAGGAGTACTAGTAAAGTACACATTTAATACAATGTATATCCAATATACTTCTGTCAACCTTGCCAGCCTTCTCATCTACCAAGAATCTAGGGTAGTTCTGCTTCAGTGACCGTTCCCTCATTATAGAAGCACTTAGTCTCAGGTTTGGGTTCAACCTTGGGTTTCTTCACTAGAGCAGCAACTGATTTACCGTTTCATGAAGTATCCCTTCTTTCCCTTGCCCTTCTTGAAACTAGTGGTTTTACTAACCATCAACAATTGATGCTCCTACTTGGTTTCTACTTTCGCGATGTCAAACATCGTGAATTGCTCAAGGATTGTCATGTCTATCCCTAATATGTTATAGTTCATCATGAAGCTCTAGTAGCTTGGTGGTAGTGACTTTAGAGAACCATCACTGTCTCATCTGGAAGACTAACTCCCACTCGATTCAAGTGATTGTAGTACTCAGAAAATCTGAGCACATGCTCAACGATTGAGCTTTTCTCCCTTAGTTTGTAGGCCAAGAAACTCATCAGAGGTCTCATACCTCTTGACATGGGCACGAGCCTAAAATCCCAATTTCATCCCTTTGAACATCTCATATGTTCCGCGACGTTTCAAAATCATCTTCAGCGCCTCAATTCTAAACCGTTTAACATTACTGAACTATCACGTAGTCATCAAAACGTGTATGTCAGATGTTCGCAACATCCACAGACGATGTTCGAGGTTCAGCACACCGAGCGGTGCATTAAGGACATAAGCCTTCTGCGTAGCAATTAGGACAATCCTCAGTTTACGGACCTAGTCCGCATAATTGCTACTATAAACTTTCAACTAAATTTTCTCTAGGAACATATCTAAAACAGTAGAACTAAAGCGCAAGTTACGACATAATTTGCAAAGATATTTTGACTATGTTCATGATAATTAAGTTCATCTAAGTTAATGAACTCCCACTCATATAGACATCCCTCTAATCATCTAAGTGATACATGATCCGAGTCAACTAGGTCGTGTCCGATCATCACGTGAGACAGAGTAGTCATCATCGGTGAACATCTTCATGTTGATCGTATCTACTATATGACTCATGTTCGACCTTTCAGTCTCTTGTGTTCCGAGGCCATGTCTGTACATGCTAGGCTCGTCAAGTCAACCTAAGTGTTTTGCTTGTGTAAATATGTCTTACACCCGTTGTATTCAAACATTAGAATCTATCACACCCGATCATCACGTGGTGCTTCGAAACAACGAACCTTCGCAACGGTGCACAGTTAGGGGGAACACTTTCTTGAAATTTTAGTGAGGGATCATCTTATTTATGCTGCCGTCGTTCTAAGCAAATAAGATGCAATAACATGATAAACATCTCATGCAATCAAATAGTGACATGATATGGCCAATATCATTTTGCTCCTTTTGATCTCCATCTTCGGGGCGCCATGATCATCATCGTCACCAGCATGACACCATGATCTCCATCATCGTGTCTTCATGAAGTTGTCTTGCCAACTATTACTTCTACTACTATGGCTAACGGTTTAGCAATAAAGTAAAATAATTACATGGTGTTATTCAATGGCACGCAGGTCATACAATAAACTAAGACAACTCCTATGGCTCCTGCCGGTTGTCATACTCATCGACATGTAAGTCGTGATTCCTATTACAAGAACATGATCAATCTCATACATCACATATATATCATTCATCACATCCTTTTGGCCATATCACATCACACGACATATGCCGCAAAAACAAGTTAGACGTCCTCTAATTGTTGATACAAGTTTTTTTACGTGGCTGCTATAGGTTTCTAGCAAGAACGTTTCTTACCTACACAAAAACGACAACGTGATATGCCAATTGCTATTTACCCTTCATAGGACCCTTTTCGTCGAATCCGATCCGACTAAAGTGGGAGAGACAGACACCCGCTAGCCACCTTATGCAACTAGTGCATGTTAGTCGGTGGAACCTGTCTCACGTAAGCGTACGTGTAAGGTCGGTCCAGGCCGCTTCATCCCACGATGCCGCCGAATCAAGATAAGACTAGTAACGGCAAATAAATTGACAAAATCCCACAAAAACTTGTGTTCTACTCGTGCATAGAAACTACGCATAGACCTAGCTCATGATGCCACTGTTGGGGAACGTAGCAATAATTCAAAATTTTCTACGCATCACCAAGATCAATCTATGGAGATTCTAGCAACAAGAGAGAGGGGAGTGCATCTTCATACCCTTGAAGATCGCGATGCGGAAGCGTTAGAAGAACGCGGATGAGGGAGTCATGCTCGCGGCGATTCAAATCGCGGAAGATCCGATCTAGCGCCGAACGGACGGCGCCTCCGCGTTCAACACACGTAATGCCCGGGGACGTCTCCTCCTTCTTGATCCAGCAAGGGGAGAGGAGAAGTTGAGGGAGAACTCCGACAGCACGACGACGTGGTGGTGGTGGAGCTCGTGGTTCTCCAGCAGGGCTTCGCCAAGCACTACGGAGGAGGAGGACGTGTTGGAGGAGGGAGAGGGCTGTGCCAGGGAAGAGGTGCAGCTGCCCTCCCACCCCTCCACTATATATAGGGGCAAGGGGAGAGGGGGAGGCGCCCTAGGGTTTCCCCTAGGGGCGGCGTCCAAGCAGATTGGATCTCCTTAGGGAAAATCCTAGGGAGACTTGCCCCCAAGCCAAGCAGGTGGAGGATTGCCAAGCCAGGTGGAGGCGCCCCACCTCCCCAAATAACGTGGGAAAGGGTGTGGGGGGCGCACCATCCCTTAGTGGTCTGGTTTGCCCCTTCCCCTTTGGCCCATGAGGCCCTCCAACACTTGCCGGGGCTCCCGAAACACCTTTCGGTTATGCTGGCCATAGCCTGGTACCCCTGGAACACTTCCGGACTCCAATACCCTTCGTCCAATATATCGATCTTCACTACTGGACCATTCCGGAACTCCTCGTGACATCCGGGATCACATCCGGGACTCTGAACTACCTTCGGTAACCACATACTATTTCCGATAACAACTCTAGCATCACCGAACCTTAAGTGTGTAGACCCTACAGGTTCGGGAACCATGCAGACATGACCGAGACATTCTCCGGCCAATAACCAACAGCGGGATTTGGATACCCATATTGGCTCCCAAATGTTCCACGATGATCTCATTGGATGAACCACGATGTTGAGGATTCAATCAATGCCGTATACAATTCCCTTTGTCCATTGGTATGTTACTTGCCCGAGATTTGATCAGCGGTATCCCTATACCTTGTTCAATCTCGTTACCGGCAAGTCTCTTTACTCGTCCCATAATGCATGATCCCGTGACTAACTACTTAGTCACATTGAGCTCATTATGATGATGCATTACCGAGTGGGCCCAGAGATACCTCTCCGTCATACGGAGTGACAAATCCCAGTCTCGATTCGTGCCAACCCAACAGACACTTTTGGAGATACCTGTAGTGTACCTTTATAGCCACCCAGTTACGTTGTGACGTTTGGTACACCCAAAGCATTCCTACGGTATCCAGGATTTGCACAATCTCATGGTCTAAGGAAATGATACTTGACATTAGAAAATCTTTTAGCAAACGAACTACACAATCTTGTGCTATGCTTAGGATTGGGTCTTGTCCATCACATCATTCTCCTAATGATGTGATCCCGTTATCAATGACATCCAATGTCCATGGTCAGGAAACCATAACCATCCATTGATCAACGAGCTAGTCAACTAGAGGCTCACTAGGGACATGTTGCGGTCTATGTATTCACACATGTATTACAGTTTCCAGTTAATACAATTATAGCATGAACAATAGACAATTATCATGAAAAAGGAAATATAATAATAACCATTTTATTATTGCCTCTAGGGCATATTTCCATCACTTAGCCCCCATAGGACGGACGGTAATTCAGTCACCCCAGCTCCAGCAGCGTGCTTAAGGTCTCGCATCAGTCGGGTTTTAACCCTTGAAGGATCAAACCATTCGCCCTTTCTGCTTGTCCATTCGACTGCGGGTGTGCAACGGACGCATAGTTGACCCGAGTCTCTTGGGATGCACAGAACGCCTTGAACTCATCAGAATCAAAGTTGGAGCCGTTATCTGTGATAATGCTGTGAGGAACTCCATATCTGATTATCAACTCCTTGATGAAACTGATGGCAGTGCCTGCGCCAAGTTTTTTGCTGGGCTTGGCTTCGATCCACTTGGTGAACTTGTCGACTGATACAAGCAAATGGGTGAAACCACTTGTGCCGGTCTTGAAGGGTCCAACCATATCCAGTCCCCAGACTGCAAACAGCCAGACGAGTGGAATTGTCTTCAAGGCAGACGTGAGCTTGTGGGACATGTTGGAGTAGAACTGGCAACCTGCACACTTGTCGACTATATCCTTTGCCATCTCATTTGCCCGAGGCCAGTAGAATCCCGCTCGGTATGCTTTGGCCACGATGGTCCGAGAGGATGCATGGTGACCACAGGTCCCCGAGTGAATACCATTTAGGTCATTCGACCTTCTTCCGGGGTGATGCAGCACTAAGCCACTCTTGTGACACTTTCTCTGTAAAGCTGTCCTTTTATCACTGTGAAGGCTTTGGATCGACGAACTATCTGGCGAGCTTCATCCTCATCTTTTGGAAGTTCATGTCTGAGAATGTACGCAATGTACGGTACCGTCCAATCGGGCATGATCACCAAGACTTCCATGATCAAGTCGACCACAGCTGGAACCTCAATCTCAGTCGGGTCAGTTGAACTTATTGGTTGCAGGGGCTCTTCCTTGAAGGGATCTTCTTGTACTGACGGGGTTTGGATATGCTCCAAGAACACGGTGCTGGGGATATGCTTCCAAGTGGAACCTATCTTCGCCAGATCATCGGCAGCTTGATTCTTGATTCGTGGTATGTGGTGGAGCTCTAACCCCTCAAACTTCTTCTCTAGCTTCCTCACTGCATAGCAATAACCTGTCATTGCGGGACTCCTAATGTCCCATTCCTTCATTACTTGATTAACCACTAAATCTGAGTCGCCGTAGACCATCAAGCGCCGGACGCCGAGTGAAATGGCCATACGCAACCCATACAATAGTGCCTCATACTGGGCTTCATTATTCGAAGAATCAAAGTGAATCTGGAGGACATAACTGAGCTTGTCTCCTCGTGGGGACACTAAAATCACTCCTGCACCAGAGCCATTCAACATCTTGGATCCATCAAAGAACATGGTCCAATGTTCTAACTGAATCTGAGTCGGCTGCTGTTGTTCTGTCCACTCTGAGGAAATCTGCAATTGCTTGAGACTTGATGGCCTTCTTTGCCTCAAACTTCATATCTAAAGGAAGAAGTTCGATCGCCCACTTTGCCACTCGACCAGTTGCATCTCTGTTATTCAGAATTTCTGACAATGGAGCGTCGCTGACGACTGAAACTGAGTGATCAGAGAAATAGTGTGCAACCTTCTTCGTGGTCAGGTAAATCCCATAAACAAGCTTCTGATAGTGAGGGTATCTCTGCTTGGGTGGGGTTAAGACTTCTGAAGTGTAATATACGGGGCGCTGAACTTTGAAGGCCTTGCCTTCTTCTTCTCGCTCGACTGTGAGCACTAGGATAACAACTTGTCCCATGGCTGCGATGTAAAGCAGTAAAGGATCCTTGCAAACTGGAGCAGCAAGCACCGACTGGGTGGAACACGGGGCTTTGAGCTCTTCAAATGCTGCTTCAGCTTCGTCATTCCAATCGAACTTGTCAGACTTCTTCATCAGTCGGTAAAGAGGCAGTGCCTTTTCACCGAGGCATGAGATGAATTGGCTCAATGCAGCAAAACAACCAGTAAGCTTCTGAACATCATGCACACGCACTGGGCGCTTCATTCGGAGGATTGTGCCAATCTTATCTTGATTCACGTCGATTCCTCGTTCGGAAACGAGAAAACCGAGCAACTTTCCATTGGGACTCCGAATGTACATTTTGATGGATTGAGCTTGATATCATACCTTCTTAAGTTGGCAAAGGTTTTAGCTAGGTCATTCAGCAGGTCGGAACCTTTGCGTGACTTAACCACTATGTCATTCATGTATGCTTCCACATTACGACTGATTTGAGTGAGTAGGAACTTTTGAATCATGCGCATGAATGTGGCACCAGCATTCTTGAGGCCAAAGGGCATAGTATCATAGCAAAAACACCCGAACGGTGTGATGAAAGTTGTCTTCATCTCATCGGGTCCATACAGTCGGATCTGATGGTACATGGAATAAGCGTCCAGGAAGGACAGTCGCTCACATCCCGTAGTTGAGTCGACTATCTGGTCGATGCGGGGCAGAGGAAAATGATCTTTCGGGCAGGCCTGATTGATGTGCTTGAAGTCAATACACATTCAGAGTGATTTATCTTTCTTAGGAACCATAACAACATTGGCGAGCCACTCGGACTGATATATCTCGCGGATGAACTCAGCGGCTAGAAGTCGAGCCACATCCTCGCCAATTTCCTTTCTCTTCTCCGCGGCGGACCAATGGAGATGATCTTTAACGGGTTTTGCCTTTGGGTCGACTCACAAACGGTGCTCAACCACTCCCCTGGGTACACTCGGCATGTCAGATGGCTTCCATGCAAAGATGTCTCAGTTCTCACGGAGGAACTGGATGAGCACTTCTTCCTATTTGCCGTGGATTGTCGTTGAGATATGGGTCGGAGCAGCATTGGGGTCGGTCAGGTGAACATGGACTGGCTTGGTCTCGCCGGCCGACTGAAATGCGGACTCCGAGGCAGGCCTCTTAGCACACAGCAAATCACTCGGATCTGCAGTTTTCTAGTACTCTTGAAACTCTACTGCCGCCATCTGCTCATCTGCTATCTTTGCACCGTCCTGAAGACAGTCTTCTGCTCTTTGATGGTTACCAGAAACCGTTATCACGCCTCTGGGGCCAGACATCTTCATATTGAGGTACACATAACACGGTCAAGCCATAAAGCTAGCATAGGCAGGTCTGCCCAGAATGGCATGATAGGCACTTTGGAAATCCACAACCTCAAACGTCAACTTTTCCTTGTGATAATTCTTCTCATCACGGAAAACCACGTCAAGAGTGATCTGACCAAGTGAGTCGGCTTTCTTCCCTGGGATGACTCCATGGAATCACATGTTGCTCTCACTGAGTTTGGACATCGGAATGCCCATTCCTTTGAGGGCCTCCGCATACAGGATATTCATACCACTACAACCATCCATCAAACCTTGGTCAGTCGGGTTCCCCCAACGACTGGGTCGACCACCAGCACTTGGCGCTCAAGGGTAGCTACACATAGCGGGCGGTCGGACTGGTCAAATGTAATGGGGTTTTTTGACCACTTCAAATACTTTGGTGTTGCCGGAGCAACCATGTTCACCTCTTTGTTAATGACCTTCAGTCGACTTTTGCTCTCGAGCTCAGCAAAAATCACCAAGGTGTCATTGACATTGGGGTAACCACCACCATCATCCTTTTCTTCTTCCTTATCAGACTCTTTGTCCCTTTCACTCAGTTGGTTTTCTCGGAAGCTCTGGATTAGGAGTCGACATTGTCGAGTCGTATGCTTGGGGAGAATCAGGTTCCCCTCCTCATCCTTCTTGGTGTGAATATGACACGGCAAATCCATCACATCATTTCCTGCTTGGTCCTTCACTTTATTAGGGATCGAAGGCCCTTTGGGCTTCCCCTGGAACTTTCCTTGATTCAACATTGCTGCCTCAGCCTTTCGCTTTTGCTTCTGACTGAAATTTCCTCCTCTGGTGTCTTGGGCGACTGGTCTGTTCTTACCACTCCGGAGTCGGTCTTCCTCTTTGCCGTTAGCATATTTGGTGACAATCTCCATCATCCGAGTTAGGGACATATCTCCGGTCCGACCAAACTTCAGATTGAGCTCTCTTTAGCGAACGCCTTCCTTAAAAGGCACAGACTGCTTGGTAATCTGACACATTCTCCATTGTGTGGTGCAGAGTGATCCATCTCTGGATATAATCTCTCAAGGTTTCATTCGGTTTCTGCACGCAATGCTGCAACTCTGGTAGACCAGCAGGTCTCTTGCAAGTGCCCTCAAATGTTCTGGTAAACACTCAGGCCAACTCATCCCAACTCAAAATGCTCCCAGGGGCCAATTGATTCAGCCAGGCCCTGGCAGAACCTTCAAGCATCAGAGGGAGGCGCTTCATGGCTACCTCATCGCTGCCCCCACCAATGTGCACAACCACTCGGTAGTCTTCAAGCCAAGTGTCGGGCTTTGATTCTCCTGTGAACTTACTGACACCAGTCGCCAATGTGAAGTTATGAGGGATCTCAGCGGCGCTGATGGCTCTTCCGAAACACTCTGGGCCAGAAACATGGACCCTGCTTCCACTGGGTCTGTCTCTATCCAGCCCTTCTCTGTATGCTCTGTTTCAGTTGACCAAACCCTGCACAAGGACTGATCTTGCATCGAAGCCGGGATCTCTGTGGTCGACTAGAACTCTGCGGTCATTTCCATACGGGCGCCTATCATCATACCGCCGGGGCGCGTATGACCAATACCTCGGAAGGGGCGAAGGTGCTCAACGGTGGTTGTCGCGGGCGTACTCACGATCATACTCTCCATGAGCTCTTCCCAGGTGCCGATCTTGGTGGTGGTCACAATCTCCATGCTGCAGAGGCGACCTAGGACTGTGTGCCAACTGAACAGTGTCTGCCCTTACCGATCTGCTGTGAATTCTGTTCCGCGACTCGGACACGACAGAGTTCTGGTCCCTTGCTGCTCGGAGTAGCGCCCTGATCTATTCCAGACCTCTTCCAGCCTTTGAACGGGATGGCTGAATGGACTCTACGGTACACGCATCAGGTGTAAGATTCTGAATCGGTGTGCGGAATACCTGAGTTTTCGGTGGAAACAATTGCCGTGGATGTTGACTGGACTCGGGGATCAGTCGACGGGCATGCTCGTAGAGAGAATGTTGGCAATTCTCCAAACGAGTGTGCTCAGCCAGCATGGCCAGGCGCACAACCTCCAAGGCATGGGCCTCGGCGGTTTCCCCTATGATGGGGGTCTAGAGAGCCTCCACGTTATGACGGTGCAGCTCCTCCCTCTGCTGCGAGTTAAGAGGTTGGGGCTGATACTCCTCATGGCCAAATGATGGGCCGTTGCTGCCACCACCGCCGCCGCTCCAACGAAAACCAGGTGGGCCGCGATGGGAGTCGACCATGAGGACTTCTTCCGCGGGGTCACAACCCCCGCTCTCAGAAAGGGTGTCTGTGAAATCAGTCGACAGGTCGACTAAACCGCAGGGAATTACGCTGGGCTTGATTGCCGCGTCTTGGGGGGTGAACACCTGACGACCCACCGCGTGTTTCACCCATGGCTGGAGCCGCGAACGACCAGACCGCTTGCAGCGCCGTCCAGCAGAGTGAGACGACGATGCGAGGACCGACTGATACGGGGTCGACGGCTGCCGAAGGAGGACGCCGCAGGCACTCGCGTGGAAGTGCGATGAGCCACAGATCAGGAGAGCCTCGACATCGAGGGGGGCCTCCTGGAGCCAGGAGGAGTCGTCGGCGATGAAAGTGAGCGCGCCAAGTCGGAACTCGCGACCCATGACCAAACCGCCACCGGAAACCATGTTGAGGAGGTAAAATGCAACCACGCCGGAAGTCGCTAAGACGCTTTGCCCCATGGTGGGCGCCAACTGTCGTGTTACTAAGTCTGATAGGAAGTATAGGGGGTACGTATGAGGAGGCAAGGTCCTAGCTATGGTGAGATTGTACACAAGTGTTTACGAGTTTAGGCCCCTCTCGGAGGAGGTAAAAGCCCTACGTCTCGGTGCCCTGAGGCGGTCGATTGGAATATGAGAGTGTGTGCTATAGGGGGTGCGAACCCTTGTCCCAGAGGAGGGGGTGGCTTATATAGAGTGCGCCAGGACCCAGCCCACCTCTGTTACAGGGGTTCAATGTACATAAAGATAGGGCGTTACTAATAACTCCAGCTATAAAGTGCTATTAATGACCTTTAAGGCTACGGAGTGAACGCCTGACCGTTGCCGTCCTGAATGACTCCTGGTCTTCTGTAGGTCGAGTGGTTTCTCGTATGGTCGAGTGATATCAGGAGGGAGGGGTACCTGAGTGATATGACTGGTCGAGTGGATTGCACCCGACGCCTTCAATCGGTACTCCCTATTGTCTCTTGGGTGTCTTTGCTTCTAGGGTAGTGACCTTGGGTAGGGCGTATAGGTTAGGCCTATGACCCAACCCTAGGTCTATATCATCATCATCGCCGTCCTTCAGCTATACCGCAAAGATGATGTTTTGGTGTACCACATCATACACGCGCCCTCCATACCAGGTGAGCATCACAATTTCTTGTCTCGGGATGACATATACTTCTGTGGTGCAGCCATCGAAGGGGACAAACAGACGCTGGTGCCGTACAGCCTTGATTTGAAAAGCATCGCTGACCTACAAACCAGAATCAAAATTCCTATAGAAGATTGTGATAAACAGACACCATCCCTATTCGACGTAGCAAATTTTGTGCTCGGTACCAATCTTCAGAAGGGTGACGAGACGCTGGCATTAAGGTCTTCTGGAGAGGAGAATTATCCCTTGACGTATGAGCAGATAAAATATGCTTATCTCGATGCCCGTGTGAGTTTCGAGATAACTGCAAGGTCCAAAGAGCTTGTTGCGAAGCCGTCTTCCACAGAAAATGAGAACAAGAAGAAGAAGAAGAAGAAGAAGAAGAAGAAGAAGAAGAAGAAGAAGAAGAAGAAGAAGAAGAAGAAGAAAAGGTTGCACCAGCAGCAGGGCATTATGGATGGACGAACTATTTCCTCTCTTGTAAAAAAAATTATTCCCTCTCGGTGTATATTGATATAGATGGACTGTTTCGATGGTGTGCATGTCTTTGGAACAAGTAGTAGCATGGGTCCGCTTGACTATAAGGAACTATTTATCCACCTAGCTTTCTCTACTACTCCTTCCAGTGATCGTTATACAATGCATGTGTCCGTAGACATAATAGCTTGTCCATGGAAGTTCAACTACGTCGACCATCATGTTTCATCCACTGCCACTCGCGATTCCCATGATGCCGCTCCAACCCACGACACGACATCCCCCAACGTGCGCCTCACCCCTCTCGGCTTCACCGCCCCTCTGCCTTTGTGTGCATGACATGTGGGCCACCTTAAATGCGGTGAGCATCAAGTTTCTACCACAGCCACACGCGATTCCCACGACGCCGCTCGAACCTATGACACCACACGTCCCCCGACCTGCGGCTCACTCCTCTCGGCCCCACTACCCCTCTGCCTTCGGGAGCATTACATGCGAACCAGCCACCTATCTGGTCCACATGTTATTGACTCAAAGGCAGGTGTAGTAAGGCGCTGAAGCTCAGTCCCGAGGGCCCTAAGAGGGAAATGTAACTCCTGCACCAGGCCTTGTGGTGCTACCTCTGCTTGAATTCGTGCCAAACTTGAGATTTGTTTCTTTACTGTACATGCACACAACGATTTAATGGACATTGTAATCTCAACATGTGATGGGGAGCTCTAAATTTGAATTTGAAACTTATAATATGAAAAGATTCAAAACAAATAAACTGGGAGAGAGGGAGTATACCATAGGATGTGTCCCATACGAAACAAGTCCCCTAGTTTGTCACCGCAAAGATGCGGTTAGGAAGGAGCACAGCGTCTTCGTACTCGTACGGCAACAAATCGGCCGTAGACAGCATGGTCCACCTTTGACCGCCATGTGCAAGGTTCGTGCTATCTTCTTCAATCCCACCTTGGTTCCATCGTACCAATTCATGTGGTGGCATGTTGCATGGCTGATCCCAATGTTGGACAAAGGTTCTACGGGAACAATGTCACCGTTGTAAATGATGTGCAAATTGATGTTGGTACCCTCCCGTACATATGCAAGCCAATCTCCACTCGCACCGAGCCTAACCTGTGAAACAGTGGGCAGGGGGAGAATTAGGAAATGGACACGGAAGTAGTCTTTAGAATGCATTTACTACGTGATCAAACTCATCTTACCTGCTCATCGGAGGAAATCCAAGCGCCCCTCAACGTTGGCATCTCAAGGGGCATCAACTTGCAACTACGACCACGCCATGCTGGAGAGACCCCCAAGGAAATATCCTCGTGCGTTCCATGGAACATCAAGATGCATTTGTATGAGTAGTTTATCTTGTGAGAGAAAAGGATGAACGAGGGAAGGACTCTAGAGATAGAGATAGAGACTACTACTACCAATGTGCTGGCCCGTGCGTTGCAATGGATCCAAAGTAGTAGAATAATACTTGTTCACGTGCTTGAAATATAAACACTCTAGTTTTGATATACATGTGTCAGCAGACATGACAGCTTGTCCATGGAAGTTGAACCATGGCGACCATCACGTTTCTTGTTTCTACCACTACCACACCCACAGGCGATTCCCATGACGCCGCTCCAACCCACGGCACGACATCCCCCGACGTGGACATGGATCCTCTAACGTGGCTATCACTACCTTACCCTGCCTTTCCTTCGCTGACAGGTGGGACCCATGCTTGGGGGGACCCACATGTCAGTGACCCAATGGTAGGATTGTTCACATCAGGGGGTCCTCATCCCCCGACATGCGCCTCATCCCTCTCGGCCCCATCGCTCCTCTGCCTTTGTGTGTATGACATGCGGGCCAGCTGAACTGCGGTGACCATCAACTTTCTACCACAGCCACACCCGATTGGACGTGGTTTGCGTACTCCGCTGCTGTGCTCCGATCTGTACTCCCGCACCATCGAATTTTCATCTAGCGGCTGTGACACATTTCGTCCCGGGCATCAATCCTCAGCTGGAGTACTTCTATACTACAGGTAGTACCCACCAGTGTGGCCATCTACGCCTCGTAACGCCCCAACGCCCAGCTGTGGCACCCTCGCCACGACCACGCCACCACCTGCCGGTTCATCTCGAATGAGTGAGTCGTGAACCACGCCACCACCATGAGAATGACATGTGGGCCAACCGCATTTAAGGTCCGCATGTCGTTGACTCATAAGCCGGTGCACTAAGCCACTAAAGCTTGGTCCCGTGGGCCCCGAGAGGGAAATGTAACTCCTACGGCAGGCCTTGTGGTGCTCCCGCAGTACGAGCTCGTGCCAAATTTGTTTCTTACTACTACCAACTAGTAAGGTACACGTGCATTGCACAAATGAGATTCTGGTGGTTTGTGCATTATGCTTTAAGTTCGACCATGGAGTCTTGTAGATTCTACATGTGGCAGAATCTAGTGGAATGTAGATGATATCCAACAGCCAGTAGTGCTCGGTTTTGCCATCTTTGTACTGTCGGATTGGCTTCATCCAATGTCACGCCCAATATGCGACCCTATCCTAATTGAACTTGAAGGTCCCACCAAGGATAGAAGCGCATATTGGAGATGCTTTTGCAAGGTGGATATCATTACATCGTACCATTACATAATAGTTGGGGATACATACAAAAGTCATACAATGCCACACGCATACACCATTATCATACATAAGATCAACATCCGACTACGGATGAAATACAAAAAGAAACTCAAACGACATCCACCCTGCTAGCCCAGGCTGCCGACCTGGAACCTATCCCCTGATCGAAGAAGAAGCAGAAGAAGAACTCAAAGCAAGCAAGCGTCGCTCTCATGTCATGATCATCGCATTACCTGCACCTGCAACTGTTGTTGTAGTAAACCGTGAGCCACGAGAACTCAGCAATCCCATTACCATAGGTATCAAGACTAGCAAAGCTTAATGGGTATGAAATAGGAAAGTGGTGAGGTTGCAGCAAGCGACTAAGCATGATATGGTGGCTAACTTACGAGTACAAGCATAAGATGAGAAGCTACGGAAACATTCACAAACTAGTAATGATCAATAAGTGATCTTGAACTACTTACATTCAAACATAACACCATTGTGTTCTCTTCTCGACCCACTCGAAAAGAGACCGTCACGGTTACGCACACGGTTGGTGTATTTTAATTCGAATCCGGTGTCAAGTTCTCTACAAACGGACATTAAAAATTCCCATCTTCCACATAACCGCGGCACGGCTTTCGAAAGTTTAGACCCTGCAGGGGTGTCCCAACTTAGCCCATTATAAGCTCATGATCCGCGGAGACAATCCTCCATCGCGGGACATCCGATCAGACTCGGGATCCCGGTGCACAAGACATTTCGACAATGGTAAAACTAATCCAACGAGTCGACACCCTGATAGTAGCCGCACGTATCTAGTCTCAGGACACATTTGGATGGGACATCCTACGAGTAAAACCAGATCCTCGAGTTGCCCCGTGGTGTCCCCGCAGTCTGCCCGTTTGGGACCAACACCATCAGCGCTGGCCCCTCCCTGCTATGTAGAAAAACTCCTCGGGTTCATGACGTCCTATGCAAACTTATTATTAGGTTAAGTATTATTATGGCAGATGTTAAAACCAATGTTGGGCCTTGCTGGAAGAGTTTTATTCAAAGCGAACTGTCAAGAGGGGCCCATAAACCCACACCGTGTTAGGGACGCAAAATCAAGGAACATAACACCGGTATGACGGAAACTAGGGCGGCAAGAGTGGAAGAAAACACCAGGCATAAGGCCGAGCCTTCCACCCTTTACCAAGTATATAGATGCATTAATTAAATAAGAGATATTGTGATATCCCAACATAAACATGTTCCAACATGGAGCAATCTTCAACTTCACCTGCAACTAACAACGCTATAAGAGGGGCTGAGAAAACCGGTAACATAGCCAAACAACGGTTTGCTAGGAAGGGTGAAAAGGTTAGAGGCTGACATGACAATTTGGGAGGCTTGATAAGCAAGTGATAGGTGGCGCAGCATAGCGATAGAACGAAGCAACTAGCATAGCAATGATAGTCGTGAGATCCAAGGTGACGGTCATCTTGCCTAAAATCCCTCAAGGAAGAAGAACGAGTCCATGAAAAACACGAATGGATGAAGACGAACCAAGCGTAGATGAACGAATCCTCACGATCGCAACGAAACAAGAACTATCGAGAAGAAGCACAACCGGAAAGAAGCAAACAATATGGTAAACACACAACACATAAACATGACATGATGGTCAACCAAGTATGATGCATGACAAGACTATATGATGCTACTCATGGCAAGAGATGATGCAAACAAGAACAACACATCAAAGCAAGTTTAAATGAGGCCGGAAACAACATATAACAAATCCGGTAAGTCCTCATATATGCAAATTTCGAAATTGGTCCAGATCTGAATAAACCTTATGTTCAAGTTGTTAAACATCAAGTTAAGATGCATCAAGATGATCTACAAAAAATTCTAGTCAAGTTACATATAAAGTTCATTTAGTTCGAAGCTACGGCCTAGGAGATATGAGCAAAACAAGTTAAACATGTCATTGATGCAAAATGCATTCAAACATCAAGAAAATACTCTCAAAACATGGATGCAACATGGCATGATGAATCTACATGCAATTCTAAGCAAGTTTCATATAGAGCATGCTCAAAATGGAGCAACGGTGCCACACATACACTCCAAACAAGATATAACAACAATCTGCCCAAAACAGCAAGTAGGCACTTAGCAAACATCAAAACAACATGCTACAGGAATCATATGAGCACAAACTTAACATGCACTTCAATTAAATATAACATACTTCAAATATCATTAAGGTTCAGGTTCATTAGCATCAAGATTAAACCAAGATGATCAATGCAAAAAGCAACTTTATAACACAGGAGCATATGTATAAGCAGAGTTAATATGATGGCAACTTGAGAGCAAGAAAGATACAAGCTACATCAAGTATATCTAGCAACCAAGGGCATGGCATCAAATTACATGTAACAAAGAGCAAATAACATCATGGAATCATATACATATGGCTCATGGATTAATGGAACCAACATGACAAGATTGAATGTTGAAACAGTTTTAGCAAGTGTAAAACAACAACATTATGATAGCATATTTGCAAGCATGGAACAGAGGCATATGACATCCAAAATTAACAACCATGGCATGTTAACAAAGTACTCATAGCATAATTCAAAACATGTAATTGAAGAATCTCAGAAGAGGCATTGATCACTCAATAAGAAGCTCACAACAAGGCATTATGAAGTTAACATAAAACTGGAATAGCATGTAGGCATCTTCATGGCAATGAAAACATATTCTACATGACATATATAGGGCATCAAAATGCATGGCGTGATAGAGCATAACATATACAACACAACATGTCAACTAAGCATCTCCAGATTATGCATGGATTAATTGGTAGCATCAAGAAAACATGTCATCATGATATAGCAGCTTCAGCATTGACAGAAAGTTTACAGCAAGTAACCCACTTCACAAGCTTGATTCACTCACTACAGGACATATAAAAATACATGGATGGCACCAATGTAAAGCTGGCATGAAAATGCTTCTAAAACATGTAGACATCATGCTCATAGGAGCACACACAAAATGCAACAAAAATGACAAATCAGCAAGTTACAGCAGTTTCCAGCAGTTAACAGCAACATGCACTTTTGCAACAGGGATTAATATGTTAAGATGCACCCTAACATGAATGCAAAGCACACCAACATGGATAGCATGAAGATCAGAACACGTGCATATCAAGATCATCATCATAGCATCAATAGAGACAAAGTTATAGCACTCACAAGATACCTATATGATGTTAACAATCAGCAGATTCTAGCAGTTTATATCATTTAGCAGTTCTGCAACGAAGGTTAAGGCATCAAGATGAATCCTAACAAGCATGCAAACTCCTCCATAATGAAGAGCACTCTGAGATGAACATTTTGACATATTATGCACGCAAAACAGAGCAGTATGCATGAAGTTATCACAAGTCAAACATGGCCACATGAGATGGGTTTTCCAGGGACACGTTGAAAATTCGGAGAACAGGAAAAAAACATATGGGCCGAATCGCCGAACTGGGCCATAGAGAGGAGGGGTGGAGGGGTGCTCACCCATGGGCCAAGGCCCGGTCGGTGATGCGGGCTGGGGAGGCTGGAGGCTGGGCTGGATCGGGCGCGCGGTGGCCCGGATCGCTCCCTCCCCTCGTGCTCACACCCGAGCAGGGGACGGGGCGGCAGCGGCGGCGGCTGAAGGGGCGAGGAGGCATGGGGCGCTCGGGCGGCGCGGTGAACGACGACGGGCGGCAGGGCGGCCATCGGAGGTGGACCAAGGCGGCGGTGGTCGGGCGCGCTGTGGGCGCGGGGCGGCGCATGCGGGACGGGCCCCGCGGGCTGCGGCGGTGGGCACCTTAGGCCCGGGCGGGTTTGCGATGGGCCTCCAGGGCTGCGGCGAAATGGGGGAGGAGCGAGGGCGACGTGGCCGACGGGGATTGGCGCGGGAGGCGGCGACGATGACGTGGCATCACCGGATTGGCCGGAGGCGGCGGCTCGGACACATCCGGCGTGGGATGGACATGTCCGGCGGTGGGAGGAGGAAGAAGACTAGGGTTTGCACGAAATTTCGGGGGAGAGGGGGGGTTTATATAGGCATAGGGAGCTAGGAGAGTCCAAATGAGGTGCAGTTTTTGCCCACACGATCGTGATCGAACGGTGGAGAGCATGGAGGGGAGTTAAATGGGTTAGTGGGTTGTGTGAAGGGGTGCTGGGCTGCCAGAGAAAAGGGGGAGGGGTTTCGGTTAACTCGGTTAACCGTTGGGGCATCAAACGACCTCCAAATGGAACGAAATTTGACAGGCGGAATACCGGTGATATACCAAGGCCACTCGGCAAATCCCGGCCCATTCCAAGAATGTTTTTATGCGGCTCGCGAAACAAGGTTTGAGAGGGGCGACGGGTGCATGCGAGTGTGTCTGTGCTTAGAACGAACAACGGAGAGAACCCGGGGAACCCGAACGGATGCAAGTTTTGAAAAACATGTAGATGATGACATGGCAAAGTGCAACATGCAAGCAAAAGACATGGAAACAACGACGAATAACTGGAAGACACCTGGCGCATCGAATCCGGGGCGTTACATCCAACGACCAACTTTCAAAGTTATTCACACACTATATTGGGGTATAGATGTTTGGTTTGCAGCCTAAGGTTTCCACGCCTAAGCTTAGGCGTGCCACAATATCTTAGGCATGTGTTTGGTTCATTGCCACACTTGTGGCTTGCCACACTTTTCTAGCTACATGGTCCACATGTCATAGACTCAACTTCTTGCTAAATCTTGCCACACTTGTGGTGGCCATTTTGTTAGCCACATTTTTTGTGGCAGACACACTTTGCCTAAGCTTAGTTGTGGCAAAGTTAGTCATGAACCAAACAGACCCTAAGTTCAACCATGGAGTCTTCTAGAGTCTACATGTGGCAAAATCTGGTGGAATGTAGATGATATCCAACGGCCAGTAGTGCTTGGATTTGCCATCTTTGTACCATCGGATTGGCTTCATCCAATGACCAACTTTCAAAGTTATTCACACACTATATAGGGGGTATAGATATAGATGTGCCGGCCCATGCGTTGCAATGGATCCAAATTATATCTATTTAGTGGAGTGCACTCTAAACACATTATCTATTTATTTTTCTCTAACCTTTCGTAGCCATGCAACCAAGCCACATAAGCTTCATGGGTGCCCCCCACATCATATTATTCATACTACGTTGACTGAAAAAAAGATAAATCACCCAAAAGAAGATCTTCCCGTTGTTTGTTCCTACGATGTTGTGCCGTGCACGTACCTAGTTGTATAGTGGTAGTACTACTTGTATAGTACAAACTTGGTACTAGTAGTAGTAGTAGTACGGAATGCTCATACTCTATCAACGAGCCCCATTTGACACCAAATTTCTTGGCTTCCGTGCTACAGCTAGATCTACCCCTTGTTTCTGTTTTCCAACCCGGCGGCGGGCGGGGTGCGGTTTGCCAATAGTCGGTTTGCTCAATGGCGGTCCCACATGAAAGTGAAAATGCTAGGCAACACGCCTTCCCTAAGCTATGTATCGTGCCGGACGGGCCGTGGAGTACTCCCGATTCCCGGGGGTGTGGGGGTGCAACGCGAACGGGGCAGTCCTTTTCCTTTTACTAGCAATGTGCCCGTGCGTTGTGACGGATCCAAAGTAGTAGAATAGTAGTACTTGCTCACAAACTTAAAAGAAATCACTCTTGTTTTGATATACTCCTAATATATTACTTTTCACTCAAAATATATTTCTCAGACTGTTTTGATGAGGTGAGGGAGGGATGTGGTTGCTTTCAAGATAATAAGGTTTTTTTGCAAACTGGAACAGAGAAGTGGGCTATTGTTGCAAAAATGCCACAACTTACCTCACAAACGTTAGATGCAGATCTAATGGTGAGAAACGACGGATGGCAGACACACCACCATCACCAACTGAGTCTTTTATAGGAGTAGGAGTAGAGAGACATGTATAAATTGTAACATTTGGTTCTGCTCCTTGGCACGGTCGATAGATAGAAATAACGATTGGAAATGCTAGGGCGGGACTATTTCCGCCAGATAAGCAGGGTACATACTAGCTAGGTTCGTGCATCGTCGGTTTGGTCACATGCTGTCCGACATGTTCTAGTGTTTCTAGCAAGATGCTCGCGCGTTGCACGAAGTTGATGGAAAAGGTAATCACAACTTATAAATTAACGGATGGAGTACTAGTTACAGTGATGCACATAATTAAGCAAAGGGATTGCACATGTCGGTATTGACTGGAACGAGAATGCAACAGCACAATAAGAATTAAGGCCACGATGATGCGATCACAGTGTTGGTTACAGGAGGCAAGAAGAAAGATGCATCCATCAACGTACGACCTCCTCCTCGTCAACTTAGTGCGCCGGGCCACCGACCGGCGGCTAAGGAGTGGCGGCTTTTGTGGCGAGGTCAAGGTGCTTCTCAGCAAAGGCATCCAAGGCATCCAGCTTGTTGAGGAAGGCCAACATTGTAGCGTCCTTACTGGCCTTGTAGATACCTACGTACATGATTTGCTCGTACACGTGGATGTGTAGGTCGATGAATTCTTGCAGGGCGAGGCGCCTCGTGGCGAGCGTGACCTCCAGGTGGACATTCTACATGGCGTCGGCGGGTAGTCGCAGTGCCACTAGTGCTTGAAAGAGGTTCCGACCATGGAGGCCGATTAGGGTGGCAGGCAATGAGGAGCCCGGCCGCGTGGGCTGGAGGAGTACGGTGATGTCGTCCGCGAGCTTCTTGAGGATAGTGAACTTGTTGGTGGTGGCAACGATCATCTGGTCCAATTGAGATTCGTAGTTGGCGTCGACAGCGACCATCCACCAGCTGGTCTCCAACACCATTTGGAGACGATCCTCTGCGCCATGCGCAGGCCGACGTCGTGGACCATTTGGCACAGCCGCTGGCCGCTCGCGTGCATTGCCGCCATGGGTCTTGAGTGAGCACTTTTGCGCTTATTGTAGGTGCTTAGGCAAATGCTTAGGTGTGTACAATGTGGTAGATGCATTGGAATGCAGGGGCGCCTTTATATGAGGTCAAACTGCGTTGCATTCACATCGTGCAGCCTCTTTTCCCGGTCCTCCTCCCATTACTTCCCTCATGCATTAACTGAAGGAGGATGCATTGGCTGTTCAACATTTTGGGAAACACTACTCCTTCCCTTGCCTGCATTAAAGCCGTATCAAGAACTACGCTACCCGCTGTCAAATCGAATAGTACTGCGCTGCCCGCTGCATGCCCGGCTAAACACGCCTCCTCGCCTCCATCAAACCCCTCCGTTAAACCCGCATGCAAACCGAGAAACCTACTCCGGCCACACGTCCATTCATGAGTGGGCCAGAATTAAACGCAACACCGGCCGAGCTCCTCCCGTCCGCCCTCAGTGCTGCCAAGCTCCTACCATCCACCCTCTATTTAAACAAGGCCAGCCAGACAGCGGGCAAGAATCGCACCCCTCTGTCGCTCCCCCATCTCCTCCTTCACCATTTTCTCCACTCTTCCGATGGCTTTCGAGGAGCCGTTCTCCGGCATACTACCCAGCTAGGTGGCCCGCCGAGCCCTCCGGATACGGGCAACGCCACTCGGTGCTTCACCAACCTCGCTTGGCCCGACGGAGCCAGTTGCCGCCCCAAGCAGGTGCGTGGTTCAGCAACTCGCCACTCAAGTTCAGCTCGATGAGGAGTGGCGAGTTGCTCCACGCCGGCACGGCGGCGAGCATGCCGGTACGGGCGTCGTCATTGCTGCGTCGTACCACGACACCAGTGTCTGCAGTGGCCGCGCCTCCCGTGTCTGTGGGCGCGCCTCCCGTGCCTGCGTCAGCGCCATGCAGGCAGAGACAGAAGTCGGGTGCGTGGAGAGCGACGAGTTGGTGGCCAGATTCTCCGTGTCCGCCGCCATCATCGAGGAGAAGTAGAACACGAGAGGCCACCGCCACTTGGGTCCCATGAAGGCCACCACCGAGGTGATGACTGCGCATTCAGGTGGTTTCTTTGCTGCTTCGTCTCTTCCGAGGACCTTCGTCAACCTCGCAAGTGTCTGCCAGACATGAGGAAGACAAAGGGATCCGCGGGCTACCATTTAGATTATGTACTCCCTCTCCAGCTGGCGGGAAATATTTGTTCTAAGAATGGATAAATTGTATGTATCTATAACTAAAATAAGTCTAGATACATCCATTTCTAGGACAAGTATTTCCGGACGGAGGGAGTATTAATTATACCAAGAGAGCCGGATTAGCACCGCTTAGTTCATGTAAATGTAATGGAATCCATCATGTTTATATGAAGATACGCCTTTTTTATATGAAATGCTTCATGCTTATATGTAATCAGTCCGTGTTTGCACGAATTTCATCTGGTTGGTTAGAGTTGTGAAAATGTATGCCGCTGGCATTTGATGCCATCCTCCGCGGAAGGAAGCGGGAGGAAATTTGCCGACTGCCGTTGGAGATGCTCTTATGTTGGAATCCCTTTAAAGTTTGCCTCATCCATAAGAGTTGTGCACAACAACTACTGGCCGCCACATACTCCGCTTCGGTGGACGAGAGAGACACACAACTTCGCTTCTTGGAAGACCAACTCACTAAAGAGCAACCAAGAAATTGGCACTCTCCGGAAGTGGACTTCCTATCAACTTTGTCTACCGCCCAATCGGAATCTGAATATCCTTCAAGCTTGAAGTTTGCTCCTCTTGGGTACCATAAGACAAAGTTTGGGGTATGAGCCAAATATCGGAAGATTCGCTTGACCGCCACAAAGTGGCTTTCCTTCGGTGCGGCTTGAAACCGTGCACACATTCCCACACACAACATGATATCCGGTCTAGATGCACAAAGGTAAAGCAAGGAGCCAATCATGGATCGATATACCTTTGGATCCACTGCTTTATGATTGGGATCAATGTCAAGTTGGCACTTGGTGGGCATTGGAGTAGAAGCCGGCTTGACATCACTTAGGTTGAATCTTTTTAGCATGTCTTGAGTGTATTTGGCTTGGTTAATGAAGGTACCTTCTCTTCTTTGCTTGATATCGAAACCGAGGAAGAACTTCAACTCTCCCATCGAAGACATCTTGAACTTAGAGGTCATGAGAGCGGCAAATTCCTCATTGAAAGCTTTGTTAGGGGAACCAAAGATAATATCATCAACATATAGTTAGCACACAAACAACTCCCCTTTGACCTTCTTAGTCAAAAGAGTGGGATCGATTTGCCCAACCTCAAATCCACGATCTCGCAACAACTCGGTAAGGTGGTCATACCACGCACGTGGGGCTTGCTTAAGGCCATAGAGTGCCTTATCGAGTTGATACACATGATCAAGAAAGTAGGGATCCTCGAACCCGGGGGGTTGCTTGACATAAACCAACTCATTAATAGGACCATTAAGAAAAGCACTCTTCACATACATTTGTTGTAACTTAAAGTTGTGATGGGAAGCATAAGCAATCAACAAACGAATGGATTCAAGGCGAGCAATGGGAGCAAAGGTTTCACCGTAGTCGATACCCTCGACTTGGGAGTAGCCTTGTGCTACCAATCTTGCCTTGTTGCGAATGATGGTTCCATGAGCATCTTGATTGTTCTTGAATATCCACTTGGTTCCAATGACATTGTGGTTCCCCGACGGCCTTGGCACCAATATCCACACCTTGTTGTACTCAAAGTTGTTGAGTTCTTCATGCATGGCATTGAGCCAATTTGGATCTTCGAGCACCTCGAAGACCTTTTGGGGTTAAACACAAGAGACAAACGCGTGATGTTCACAATAGTTTGCTAATTGTCTACGAGTGCTTACCCCCTTTCTTAGGCTTCCAACCACATTCTCCATGAGATGACCTTGGGTAGTGAGCTTGGATGCGATCTTCGCGGCACGACGCTCTATTTCCTCCTCGGATGTGAAAGGAGAAGGAGTAACTACTTGATCATCTTGAGCACCGTCATGAGCTTGTTCTTGATCTTGAGCTTGCTCTTGATCTTGAACTTGCTCGAGGGGGAGAACTTGACCTTGTGCATCAATTGGTGTTTCACCACCATCTTGAGGTTGATCTTGCCCTTGGTCTTGTTCATGAGGATGAGGGCCTTCACTTTGTTCTTTGGAAGCGTGTGGGTCTTGGGTTGGTGATGGCTCCACTTGAGTGGAGCATTTTCCTTCTCCTTCGGCCACAAGGGGTTCTTCAATGGGTAGGGTATGACCCACACCCATTCTTCTTATGGCTTGGGGAGGAATTTCATCACCTACATCACAAGTACCACTTTGCTCCACTTGGGAGTCGTTATTCTCGTCAAACTCTATGTTACACGTCTCCTCAATGAGTCCGGTGAACTTGTTGAGAACACGATAAGCATGAGAGTTTGTAGCATAACCAACAAATATGCCCTCATAATCTCTAGCCTCAAATTTAGACAAACGAACACCTTTCTTGAGAATGAAACACTTACACCCGAACACCCGTAAGTACTTGAGGTTGGGCTTGTTACAGGTAAGTATTTCATAAGGAGTCTTATTCAAGCCTTTGCGGAGATAGAGCCGATTGGATGCATGACATGCTGTGTTGATGGGTTTGGCCGAAAAGTTGTATGGAGACTTGAACTCCGCCATCATGGTCCTTGCCGCATCCATCAACGTCCGGTTCTTCCTCTCCGCGACACCATTTTGTTACGGGGTATATGGTGCAGCATATTGATGCTTGATCCCTCATCACTAAGAAACTCATCCAAGGTGTAGTTCTTGAACTCGGTGCCGTTGTCACTTCTTATTGTCAAGGTCTTTGCATCATGTTGACGTTGAGCTTCATTCGCAAAGTCGATGATGGTTTGTTGAGTCTCACTCTTCCTCTTGAAGAAGTATACCCAAGTGTATCTTGAATAATCATCCATAATCACCAAGCAATACTTTCGACCTCCAAGACTATCAAAGGATGGAGGCCCAAAGGGATCCATATGAAGGAGCTCCAAGGGTCTCTTCGAGTAGATGATAGTCGTGGGAGGGTGAGCCTTTTCATGAATCTTTCCTTCGATATAAGCACTGCAAGCATGATCTTTGGCAAAACTAACATTTGTTAGTCCACGGACATGGTCCCCCTTGAGAAGACTTTGCAAATATCTCATATTGACGTGGGCTAAATGGCGATGCCAAAGCCATCCCACATCAACTTTAGCCATTAGGCATGTCGCGGTCTTAGTGGGTCGCTCTGAAAAGTTAATCACATAGAGACCATTCTCGACATGCCCAACAAAGGCTACTTTAAGAGTCTTGCTCCACAAGAGGGCCACGGTATCAATATCAAAGAAAGTGGCAAAGCACATGAGTGCAAGTTGACGAACGGAAAGTAGATTGAAAGCAAGGGACTCAACAAGCATGACTTTCTCGATCATAAGATCATGAGAAATGACAACCTTGCCAAGACCCAATACCTTAGAAGACGAGGCATCACCCCACTCGATGTTGGTGGGCATAGAAGGGATCTTGTGCATGTCCACCACCAAGTCCTTGCTTCCGGTCATATGATTTATTGCTCCACTATCGAGCAACCATGATCCCCCGCCGGAAGCAAACACCTACAAGAGATCAATGCTTGGTTTTAGGTACCCATTTTGTAATGGGTTATTTGATGTTAGTAACAAGGGTCTTAGGAACCCAAATAGACCATTCAATGTACTCATATGGAGAACCAACAAATTTAGCATAAACATGCCCATCACTAGCATGACACAACACATAAGAAGGGTTAAAGTCATCGGCTTTGTTGGAAGGGGTGGCTTTGCCCTTCTTGACATCACCACCCTTCACATTGTTCTTCTTCTCCATAGGAGCACCCTCTCCCTCCTTCACAAAAGTTTGCTTGAGAGGAGGAGGTCTTTTGGTCTTGTCGTTCTTCTTCTTGTTCTTGGACTTGGGTGCAAATCCAACTCCCTCCTTGGCCACAACTTCCTTTTGATTGCTCAAAAGTTCATTGAGGTTCTTCTCACCTTGTATGCACGTCACAAGGCCTTTCTTGAGATGCTCCTTCAACTTGGCATTATCCTCCACAAGATGCACATGCTCACAACACGGGTTAGTGGCATTTGCATTATCAATTAATACCATATGAGGAAAGGTGGCCTTTTCTTTGGTTAGCTTAACTTGGAGTTGATCATGAGACTCCTTGAGACTAGCATGAGCACCCTTCAAGACCTTGTGGGCCTTGTCGAGTAAATCAAACTCCTCCTTGAGTCTAACATGCTCAACGCCAAGTTTAGCCTTCTCGGAAGTTAGCACACGAGACACAACAAGAGCATGATCAAGATCTTTCTTTAACTTAACATGGTCATCATTGTGTGACTCCTCAAGAGCCAAACGATGCCCACGCTCTTCCTCAAGAGCATTAGAGAGATCCGATATCTCATCGACATACTCACGACTATGACCTTCCATCTTAGAGATGGTTCCTTCATGAGCCTCGATCATGTCATTGGCTTCACCAAGTTGTTCCAAGAGAGCAACAAAGTGCTTCTTGGATTTTCCCTTGAGCTTACTCATGAAATACTCAAATTCATTCACTTCCTCATTGGAACCCTCACTTTCATCAACGCCATCCATCAAGGAGGGATTAGTAATGATGGTGGTTTTGATGTTGGGGGTTACCTTGTTGGTGGCTTTAGCCATGAGACACTTGGCGGTGATGTTCTCATTGGGTGAGTCGAAGAGGGACACCCGTGGAGTTGTGGCAATGGCAACGGAGGCCATGGCCATGGCTTCACTATGTTCATAATCATCGTCATCCTTATGGTATTCTTCTTGAACCACCAACCCTCGAGTAGGAGTCTTTTTGGTGAAGTTGTTCTTGTTGGGGAAGGACTTGGCTTTGTCCTTTCAGATGAGCTTGCCACCATTGTATTCCCGCTTCTCGTAAGGGCAATCCACAATGAAATGGATCACATTGCCACAATTGTAACTTGTTCTCACACGTTGCTTGCCCTTGAACCCACTTGAGTTGTTCTTGTTGAAGTTGGGCCTTGTGCTCTTCTTGCTCCAAAATTGCCTTGAAGCAAGAGCCATGTGCTCATGATAATCATATTTTGTATCTTCGGGGTTGCTCTCCTCATCTTCCTCTTCTTCCTCTTCTTCCACAATAACCTTGGCCTTCAAGGCAAGGTTGGGCTTACTTTTCCCTTTGAGAGCGCAACACCGTGTTGTCAGCGGTGTTGTCCAAGATCCTCAGTGCCACAAACTCATCCAACACTTCATTTGAGGTCAAAGAGTGAAAGTCTGGTCTTTGACAAATGACGGAGGACAAGGCCTTGTGGTAAGGCATCATTGCTTTGAGAAACTTGCGCTTGATCCAATTGCCATCCGTGTCCTTGCTCCCATGATCTCGGAGTGAGACTGCAAGTTTGGTTACTCTCCGAAAGAGCTCACGAGGTTCTTCATCTTCTTTCATTGCAAACTCATCGGCTTCATCTTGCACCACTTCATAGTTGGAGCGTTGAATGCTAGCGCTTCCCTTATAGAGGGAAACAACACAATGACATGCATCTTTGGCCATGGCGAAGGGTCGAAGATGAGGGAGATCTTCGGGAAGAACAACATCTTGAATGATGAAGAGAGCATTCTCATTGAATTGATTGTCCACGGCTTCTCTAGGGGTGAAGTTGCTTTGGTCATGTGGATGGAAACCTTCTTCAATGATTCTCCAAAGATTAGTATTCACATGATTTAAATGACGCTTGAAGCAATATGCCCAAGAATCAAAGTCCTCATTTTTCACAATCTTAGGAGGAGGCCCGGCATGATTTAAATGAGTAGAAGGAATCGGTCCTCCATAAATTGGAGGTGCCACATGGGAAAATATGCTGGTGCCATTTCTACCACTAGAAGAAGGATCCTTTCCACTAGTAGCTTCCCCCTTGTTGGAGTTAGCATCCGTCACCTTGTCAGTGGGATCACCCACTTTCAACGGCAAGGTAGATAGTTTAAGTCCTTCTAAGAATTTATTAAACATGCTTTCAACCTTGGTTGTCATGGAGGTTTTCAATGTGTCCAAAGCCACATTGAATTCCTCACAAGACACCGCGGTTCCCCCATCACCCGTAGACGAGCTCAGATTCACACCAGAGTGCTCCTCCCTACCATCTACGGTGTCAACCATACTCTTCGGACGACAAAGTCCTTAATAAAGAGACGAGGCTCTGATACCAATTGAAAGGATCGATATAGTTGACTAGAGGGGGGGGGGTGAATAGGCAACTAACAATTTTTAGCTTTTCTTTACCAAATTAAACTTTGCATCAAAGTAGGTTGTCTAGATATGCAACTAGGTGAGCAACCTATATGATGCAACAACAACAAGTACACAAGCAAGCAAGGGATACAACACAAATAAGCTTGCACAAGTAAAAGCACGAGATAACCAAGAGTGGAGCCGGTGAAGACGAGGATGTGTTACCGAAGTTCCTTCCTTTTGAGGGGAAGTACGTCTCCATTAGAGCGGTGTGGAGGCATAATGCTCCCCAAGAAGCCACTAGGACCACCGTATTCTCCTCACGCCCTCACACAATGCGAGATGCCGTGATTCCACTATTGGTGCCCTTGAAGGCGGCGACCGAACCTTTACAAACAAGGTTGGGGCAATCTCCACAACTTAATTGGAGGCTCCCAACGACACCATGAAGCTTCACCACAATGGACTATGGCTCCATGGTGACCTCAACCGTCTAAGGTGCTCAAACACCCAAGAGTAACAAGATCCGCTAGGTATTAGTGGGGGAAATCAAATTTCTCTTGGTGGAAGTGTAGATAGGGGCCTTCTCAACCAATCCCAAGCAAATCAACAAGTTTGATTGGCTAGGGAGAGAGATCGGGTGAAAATGGAACTTGGAGCAACAATGGAGCTTTTGGGAAGAGGTGAGTCAACTTTGGGGAAGAAGACACCCTTTTATAATGGGGGGAACAATCCAACCGTTACCCCTCAGAACAACCCCGCAGAGAGCGGTACTACCACAGGGGGCAGCGGTACTACCGCTAGCCCCAATGGTACTACCGCTCCCCCTCGCGGTACTACCATGCAGCCAAGGAGGGCAGGCATATGAGCAGGGGATGGACCTAGTGTGGTACTGCCGCGGTGGTAGGGCGGTACTACCGCTCTTGAGCGGTACTACCGCTCCTACTGCTGCTGCTTAGTGCCGCACAATCTGACACAAGGGGCGGCCCCCTCGAGTCGACGCGGGAGGACCCTGGTACTGCAGCGGTACTACGACTGAGGATCTACAGGCGGTACTACCGCTGTAGAGTGGTACTGCCACCTGTGGCTCTTGAGCGGTACTACCGCTGGGCACCATGGTACTACCGCTGGGACCAAGCCAAAACCCATAGAAAGGGAAGAAGGCCTCCATCAAAGCGGGAAGGCTCAGGGGGTGGAAAATGGATGTGTACGTGTTGATTCTACCCTAGCCTTACCAACAACGGATCCCCTCTTGATAGTATGGTGACTCCTACGAAACATGTCCACCAAAACAGAAACGAAAGAGCTACACCGTCTTGATTGAAATTCCGAGGGGAAGGAATCATCTCGTGCCAAAGGATAGTTCTCTGAAATGCTCAAAGCACACGATTAGTCCGCAAACGTGTTGTCATCAATCACCAAAACTACATCGAGAGAGATATGCCTTAACACCTCTGCTGTTCATTATGCTCCCTAAGACTTTAATTGAGCTACAGAATGGCCAACTGCTTGCTTACTTATACGCAACGTGCTATCTAAATTTGTAACTTGTCTGTGTTTTGGATTGGGCCCCAACATCATGCTCCTCTTGTGAGCTAAGAGAGATTTCTGTATGCAGGATGCACAAACTACCTTTTTATAATTTTTAAAATATCACCTGCTTATGCTTCATGACGTGTAACATTATTGTTAGTCCTGTTTTGTCATGTACAAAATAGTCTGTCTTGCTCGCTTCATTGTTGTAACTATATTTTTGCCCGAGTCATGTGTACTTAGAGAAACATTTTAGGATGAAGTGACATCAACACAAAGATCTGCGAGCAGTGCGGCATGTCCATTACCGAATGATCCTGGATTGGAATTGGAATGTGCTGATGTTCTCGAGTATCAACTAGAGGTGGCAAGACAACTTGTACATGATTCTCAACGTACAATCAACAAGTTGAGACTGGATATGCAGTTATTAGATGCAGGAGTCAAAAAATGAAACAAGACGCTGAGGTAACCACGAAGGAATTGGAGATTTTGCATATTGAAATTTGTGCTATTTGAATTCGGCCAATCCTATTTTTTGAAGAGATTATAGTTCAAATGGTAAGTTCCCTTGATGCGTGTCCATGATGTATGAGCTTTATTTGTCCAGTGCATGTAATTTGCTATTTGTGTACGCTTTATTATCACTAGTGCCGAACTATAATGCCTAGTGGGTATATTCGACTGTAATTTCTTTATTGTATAGTGTAGGATTATTCTATGTTTCTATGCTGTCTTTTTATTGTATAGTGTATGTTTTTAGAGGCGATATTATAAAGTAGGATATTTCTTGAATATGCTATATCGTTGAAACGGGGGCCAACATGCCCAAACATCTCCTGGACGCCATACAAATGAACAAACATGTGTAGTCAAAGCGGGCCTTAATTGGGCTGGTCAAAATAATATTATGTGGATCCCAAATGATGTGGCCCACCGTAACAACGGCTCTTAGCAGGCCGTCAATAGGCCTAAAGCTCGATAGGGCCGTAAAAATGGAAATGGCCCGCGGGCCTTTAGGAGGCCGAAATAAATGTCAATTGTGTCTCGGCCCTTTTACTTTACGGGCGAGTAGGAGGCCGAAAGTGCTATGGGCCAGAGGAGGCCCAATTTGCAAACTAGGCTTTTAATAGGCCGAAAGTCGCATTGGGCTGAAATGATGCCCTGCGGAACGTGGGCCCCTAATGGACCTTTGCCTTGCAAAACATGGCCCCCCTAATGGACCTAAAGTCAAAGGCCTAACCGTTGTGTGGGCCGCTAACAGGCAGAGGGACAAAATGGGCTAATAGTTGTCCCATTTACCGAATGGGCCGAGGATAGGCCTAAAGTCACAATGGGCTAGAATTGGCCCAACTGTAGAATGGGCCGAGAAAAGGCCGAAAGACGTCCCGGGCCGTTAACGGGCTGAAACTGACGATGGGCTGCTAACAGGTCGACAGAAGCTCAGGCCACAATTGGGCCAAAAACATAGCGGGCCGTTAACGGGCTTAAACTGACGATGGGCTGGAAATTGTAGAATCTAGAATGGGCCTTTGATGGGCCGATTATGTGTAACTTGTATGGGCCGTACTTGTAAATGTGCCTGACTCAAGTAGGTCGCTAATGGGCTGGCCTGCTTATTTTGACGGGCCCGACCTTTCAACCGGAATGGGCTTCTGTTGGGCCGTGCAACGTGTCGACGTATCATAGGCGGCTCCTGTCCAATGAGTGGATGACATCTGTCCCAACAGTGAGGCAACACGTGTTTCCTATGGCCAATGAGAATTTTACATGTGGAAAATCCCCATTGGTCGTGGCTGTTAGCGGGTTATCGGATCCAAAACCAGACCTGATAGCTTAACGACGTTCCGTTACGGTGGATGCCACGTGTCGGTCACCCTTGACGAAAGCACTTCTATGACGCGCGATTTATCGTCATGGAAGTGGACACTTCCGTGATGATAATTTTGGTAATGTCATGGAACACTTCTACGACAACACATGTATGACTATCTTGATTCTGTCATCAAATCGTCATGGATGTACATGCATGACAGAAAATGTGACCTACTGTGACAAACACATACCATCACGGAAGTGTATTTTTTTGTAGTGCTAGGAGTGCTTGGTGGCGATGGAAAGGATTGAGACTTGGGCGCTGGAGCTCGAACGATGGATAGCCAGAGGAGGGAGAAGGCGTGAGGTAAAAAGACGAATCCTTATCTTCTTATAAAGGCAATGGATGTCAAGCGCCCCCTCACAAGCCTTAAATCTCGCCTATTCCCAAGGGGACGTGTGAACGGCACGGTTGAATTACCCAAACCCCTGTTTATAAAAATCCCGTGATAAGGGGACATGATTTCTGCTTTGACAAGACGTGTTAACGGCAAGGCTGTGAAACGCTTCAGAATGCTAACAGGGCCAGGACATAACGCCTCGCCGGAAAAATCGCCTATGGACGTGGCTCATTTCATTTTGAACATTTTCGCCCTTACAGCTTAAGGCTGTAATTGTTTAATAAAGCCGACTATCGCTGTTTTGCATGGAGGACTGCGTTGAAGTATTCGGAGCAGGAACCTGCCTTGCAATGCCGAAGGCAATCTGCACGCCGAACACATCGTCATTGAAGCCCGGTTCAGGGGCTACTGAGGGAGTCCTGGATTATGGGGTCCTTGAGGAGTCGGCCTATGTGACGTGGGCCGGACTGATGGGCCGTGAATATACAAGGTAGAAGGACCTCCCCCGTGTCCGGATAGGACTCTCCCTTGCGTGGATGGCAAGCTTAGCATTCGGATCATGTACTTTTCTTTCTCTGTAACTAACTCTGTACAACCCTAGATCCCTCTGGTGTCTATATAAACCGGAGGGCTTAGTCCATAGGAAAGATCACAATCATACAGGCTAGACACCTAGGGTTTAGCCATTACGATCTCGAGGTAGATCAACTCTTGTAACTCTTATATTCATCAAAGTCAATCAAGCAAGAAGTAGGGTATTACATCCATTAAGAGGGCCCGAACCTTGGTAAACATCGTGTCCCCTGCCTCCTTGTTACCTTTGATCATTAGACGCACAGTTCGGGACCCCCTACCCGAGATCTGCCGGTTTTGACACCGACAAGGGGCATAAAACGATAGCGCTCGTAGGGAGGCAACCCAACTTGTATCTTTTTGCTTTTAGGTTTTCTTGCTGTTTTCAACAAAATACACAATTATGCCTCTGATTAGATGTGTTTTTTTGGTTTAAATTAGTGTTTGTGCCAAGCAAGGCCTTTGGGATGATTTGGGCGAGAGTTGATTTGATCTTGCTGAAATTATTTTTGTGCTCACAAAATTATTTTTCATTTTTAACAGAAAAGTTCTGTTGAGTTGATTCTTTTTGCAGAAGATTAATAAACAAATTATTCATGTCATCCTAATTTTTCAGAATTTTTGAAGTTACAGAAGTATTCGAAGTAGTCAGATTGCTATAGACTATTCTGTTTTTGATAGATTTTGTTTTCTTTGCATTGTGTGCTTGTTTTGATGATTCTATGGTTTTCTTTGAAGAGCTTTTGCCATAGCAAAGTTGGAATACAGTAGATATAATTCAAAAGTAAAATATGAATGAGTTTGCAACAATACTTATAGTAGTGGTTTGCTTTCTTATACTCACGGATCTCACGAAGGTTTTGTTGAGTTTTGTGTGATTAAAGTTTTCAAGTTTTGGGTGATCTTACGATGGATGAAGGAATACGGATAAGCAAAAGGCTAACCTTGGGGATGCCCGAGGCACCCCAAGATAATATTCAAGAAGTAGCAAGCAACTAAGCTTGGGGATGCCCTCGAGTGGCATCCCCTCTTTCTTCTAACAACCATCGGTATTTTACTTGGAGCTATATTTTTATTCGTCACATATTATGAGTTTTGCTTGGAGCGTCTTGTATGATATGAGTCTTTGCTTGTTTTGCTTTGTGTTCTAAGTCTTGAATCCTTTCTGGACACACCCTTTTTAGAGAGCCAAAAATTATGCTATGCTTGCTCCTATGCTTCACTTTAATTTTTAGAGCCATGGAATTGCTCTAGTGCTTCACTTATATCTTTTTTGAGCACGATGTGCTTTGTTATTTTTGAAGAAATGCTCTCATGCTTCACTTAGATTTATATTGGAGTTATTAATTTTTTAAGATCTTCTCTCTTTCTTCACTTAGATTATTTTGAAAGAAAGAATTATTATGCTCATGATCTTCACTTATATTTGTTTGAGCTTATTAAAAGCAACATATGAAATTAGTCCCAAAGTGATAGATATCTAAGGAGGATGATGTCTACTACACAACCTTCTTCTTGTAGACATTGTTGGGCCTCCAAGTGCAGAGGTTTGTAGAACAGTAGCAAATTTCCCTCAAGTGGATGACCTAAGGTTTATCAATCCGTGGGAGGCGTAGGATGAAGACGGTCTCTCTCAAGCAACCCTACAACCAAATAACAAAGAGTCTCTTGTGTCCCCAACACATCCAATACAATGGTAAATTTTATTGGTGCACTAGTTCGGCGAAGAGATGGTGATACAAGTGCAATATGGATGGTAGATATGAGTATTTGTAATATGAAAATATAAAAACAACAAGATAACAAGTGGTAAAAGTGAGCGTAAACGGTATTGCAATGCTAGGAAACAAGGCCTAACACTACTGGAAACAAGGAATTTGCCATGAGTCAGCTCTTTGCCGTCTGCCAGCGGATGGCAAAGAACGTCTTTGCCATCTGCTTACAAAAAACAGACGGCAAAGAACTGACAGATGGCAAAGAGCCTGGTTGCCACCAGCCAGTTCTTTGCCATCCGCCAACCGATGACAAAGAATCTTTGCCATCCGCTGGCAGATGGCAAAGAGGTGGGTAGGGTCCAGTGCTGTAACGGCCTATCAACCCACCTCTTTGCCATCTGCCAGCAGATGGCAAAGAATCTTTTCCGTCTGCTGGCAGATGGCAAAGAAGTGGGTGGGGTCCAGTGGATGACGACGCTGTAACGGCCCAGTAGCCCCACCTCTTTGCCATCTGCCAGCCGCTGGATGATGGCAAAGATATGGGCCTTTGCCATCCATTGACTGATGGCAAAGAAGTCAGACTATCTCCTCCCCTCTCTTTTTCTAAAAAAAATCTCCTCCCCTCTCTCCCAGCCCGGCCCACCCCTCTCTCTCTCCCAGCCCGGCCCCACCCCTCTCTCTCTCTCCCCACCTCACCCACCCACCACCGTTGTCTC
>NC_041381.1:188496064-188519299 GCF_002162155.2 Triticum dicoccoides
CCCGCCCCTGCGCCCGTCCCTCCACCATTCCAAGCCGCGGCGCCGCCCCCTCCCCGCGGCCCTCCCGGCCACCGCGGCCCTCCCGGCCACCACGGCGTACCCCGTGGCCCTCCCTGCCACCGCAGCCCGCCCCTCCACCGAGCCAGGCCGCCACCACCGCGCACTCTATTTCCTCCCACCATCGCGCACTCTGTTTCCTCCCACCGTGCACCCCGTTTCCTCGGACCGCGCACACCGCACCGTAGGTCAAAAACTTGCTTTTTTAGGCGCCGTCGACGAGCTTCTGGGTGGCGGAGGATGGATCCGCGTGCACCGAAGCTAGATCCGCACGTGTCGACATTGTAGCAGCGGAGCAGGGCCATAGCAGCGCCGTCCTCCTCCATGACCACACGGCCGCGTCGGCGGAGGACCCAAATCCCTAGCCAGCGAGCTCAGGCAGCCATGGATCCGTGGTTACAAATCCTTCCTCTTCTCTCTCTCTGACCCACCTCCGTCTCTTCTCCCTCCCTCTCTGACCCCCGTCTCCATGACTAGGTCGATGCCATGGAAGATCCACCAACAGCAGTAGCTAAGATATGGACATGCAGGCCGCTGCCCTCCCTGATGCATCATGCGTGCTGCCCTCCCTAACCACCGCTTCTCGGACTCTACTTCTTCCTTGGTCACCATGGAAGGTACGCCATGTTATGCTCTGCTGCAACTTAAGATAAAACTGCAAAAATCTCAAATGTTATGCTCCCATATTATGCTCTGCTATGCTCAATATAATCATGTTATGATCTGCTATGCTCCATGTTATGCTCCTATGCATAATTCAGTCAAGATAAAACAGCAGAACTCTCAAACTTTAGCATGGACTGAATAATGTTGGTGCATAATTCAGTCAGATTCAGTTAAGGATTTTGTTAGGATTATTACTACTCCTAAGATCATTCATGGACTGAATTATTCAGTCAGATTCAGCTAAGATATCCAGTCAAATTCAGATGTCCCTTCAGTTTGCATCAATCATGGATTGAATAATGCTGGTGCAAACTTTAGTGATCTCATAATTTTGGAGTAGCTTCCTTAAATGAATGCTTGAGTTGGAGTAGACTACTACTGTTAATGAATGCTTATTTATCTTACTGGAGCTGTTAATTTGCACATGAAGCATGGAGTAGTTTCTCTAGTTTTGTTAAAGCATGGATATTGAACTTTCCTTGTGGGTGGAGAGCCTGTAGGAGAGCACCAACAACAGAATTATGCAGAGCCTTGTCAAATGTTGTTGCACTGAACAAAGGCATGGGTAAATCTCTCAATTTCAGTATGCAAATGTATGCAGTAGTCAATTTAATTAAAAGGTGTTTCTGTAGGCATATGTATGGAGTACTAGTCCATTGAAGTGCAGCAGTAGTGCTTGCTTGATTGCTTGCAATAGTTTAGTTTCTCTTTTAGTTGCTCATAATTAAGTGTCGGAGTGTCTTCTTCTCTGTTCGCTGTCATCTTCTCTTAGCTGCTCATAATTAAGTGTAGGATTTTCTCTTTTCTTTTCTCTTCTCGTCTTTCTCTCTTCTTCTCTTCTCTTGCAAATACTCCTCTTGTGCCCTCCATGATTTAATTTTCTTTAATTAAAATTAAACTGAGTAGCCGTAGCATTTTGCTTGCCGGAGTAGAGTATTGCAATGCATGCATTTGATTCAGTTTCTTCTCTTTTGAGCATGTTTGCTTCTAGTGCTTACAATTAAACCTTTTCAATTAATTTTCTTGGATTACTTTGGAGTACTGATGGTGATTGCTGCTGTTAAGTTAGGACTTGCAAGCAGTAGTGCTTGCAAGTAGTAGTTTAGTGTAGGATTTGCAAGAAGAAGATTGCAAGCTACTGTAGTGTATTCCTCTTGCAAGTAGTTTAAATAAAAAAAATTAGTTAACTGAAAATATTCGGTTAAAGTTAAATGAAAATGTTCCATGTCAAATTGTGTACTCCCATTGCTTTATTTGATCATTTGAGTTAATAGAGTATTTAACTTTAACTTTAACTGATCATTGTTTTATTTGATCCTCATTTTGTACTTCAATTGTTCTACTCCAGCATTTAGTACTATATCTGCATTTAGTATATCTGCATTGTTCTACTCCCATTCAGTTAACAGAGTAGTTCATGTCAAACAAATTCTGAAATACACCTGCATTTAGTATATCTCCATCTCCCGCATCTTCATCTCCTGCATCTTCAATCATCTCATCTTCTGCAGGTGGAGTGTTGTTGAGGTCTGGGAGAACCATCTTCTACAAGCGAGACAACAAGGCCGTTGTCAATGGTGAGCTAGTACTACATGTAAAGCATGTTCTCTAGAACCTTCTGCTGCTCCTTATGAGTCGCTGATCTGATACTACTGTTGTTGCTAATCTGATGATGCTGTTGTTGTGAAACTACTGCTGCTGCTATTGTCAAACTACTACTGCTGCTGTCATACTCCACCTGTAGAAGAACCCAGCAGCTGTTGTTGCTGCTGCTTATCAGTATGACTATAATCTCTGTTGTTGCTGTTGTTGCAGGAGAAGGAACATGCTCAGGAGAAGAAGGAGCACGCCCAGGAGAACAAGAAGGAGCAGGATAAGGCCCTCAGGACCTGGGACCGCTATTGCTGGACCTGGGACCTAGGATTGCTGCTGGACCTGGGAACTGGGATCGCTGTTGCTGTGTGCCTCCTTGGCACCCCTGGATCTGGGATCGCTTCTGGAGACAAGGACCTGGGATCGCTGCTGGAGGCGAGGACCTGGGAGCGCCTAGGACCTGGGCGCATGGAGGAGAAGCAGGGGCAGGCGGAGGAGAAGCAGGGGCGGGCGGGCGGGCCGACGATGGCCTGGAGGATGGAGGAAGAAGACGACGGGGATACGGATTCAAACTAGGGGCAACAATGTAAATTCCACCGTTTTCACCCGTTCGGAACGAATCCTCCAGCGACTTACATTTTGGAACGGAGGGAGTAGTAAGTAGAAGTGTTTCTGACCTGGTGATCTTCCTGGGATTTCCCTTAATGTTTGGCTGTTTGGTGGGTCGCAAGCTGATGGGCAGTTGTTCGCCATGGTCCAGGGTATTTGTGGTTCAGGTTTAGTTGAAACCGGGTGACAGTCTAGCCCGACCCATTTTTTAGAAATAGAAAGCATACAGTCGCCGGGGTGGTTTTTTTTGGACATACAAGTGTCCTCTATTTATTTGTCAGGAAATGTGAATGTTAACGAATTGGAAAACAATCAAGTACTAAATAGACACTCCCTAATTTTAAGAGGATTTTTAACGTAGCTTTTTCTGTTTAGTGCTGGTTTGGCTTGCCTTAGCTTTTATATTTGAACAATCAGGTTCACAAATAGATACCAACCTAGACACGAGCTGGATAAACCCTATCTGATTTTGTTTTCTCCACTTGAGATTTGCAGGGGAGGTTGCATTGCCCGGAGGAAAGGCAGAGGAGGGTGATGCTGATGATGCAGCAACATCATTAAGGGAGGCAAAGGAGGAGATTGGGCTTAATCCAGCCTTGGTCACTGTCGTTTCCTCACTTCAGCACTTCTTGCCCAAGGTAAGATGTCTATGGGTTCTCGCTTATACCCCTACTGAAAAAAATCACGTTGTACAGCAGACAGACTATTTAAGTGCACACTGAAAGGCATGTTAGTTTTTCTTCTTAACTTCGAAAAAACACATGCATGCAGCCAAGATTTAGGATATGCTTATAGATGTTTTGAGGATCATGTAGCAGGCTTTTCTTTACAGTCCACTTTTGCCGGATAGAATTTATCTTTGTTCGTTTGACACCACGACACCCAGACACGACACCCTCGACCCCCGACACCTCTTCGGCTTCTTGTTGACTAAAAAGGTGCTTTTCGGCCTTCTAGAGGCCGACGGGGTAGTAGATATCCGGTGCTCAACTTTTGAAGTTGTGTATCCGCATGTGCCCGCGTAACATGTTTTGGTGTTGCGGCCAGGCGAACACATAAAAATTGTAAACTATGGCAAGCAGTTTGTAATATCTGCTTATTTGGATGAACAAACCGGTGTGTCCACGACACATAGACACGACACCCCTGACACCGGACACCTCTTCGGCCTCCTGTTGACTGAAAAGGTGCTCTTCGGCCTTCCACAGGCCGACGGGGTCATATATTTGTGAATTATGAGTTAGGTCATATATTTCCCAATTTTGCTATGAAAAACATCATATATATTTGCGTTGATCAGTTGGATTTAAATGTGCAGTTGTTTCATCGCTGTGAGGGTCTGGTGTTCAACGACCTCCCCGTGCGTTCGACGAGCTCCGCCCCTGCGTTCGTGGGTGAGCACAAATGACATCTCCTCCTCTCCCCCTTCATTTGCTCTGTTCCGGTCTTCGTGCCGATGAAACTTGCTAGCTATAGGTCCGTTATACGGACTCAGTAGCCTTTCCTCCATTACATTGTGTTTGCGGCCGTCGATGATTACAATGCTAACGAGTGGTGTTACAGGCTGCTATTGAGGCAGAGAGAGCGAAGACCCAGGCTGCTTTTGAGGAGAGGGACCGGCAGTTGGCGGAGAGGGACCGGCAGGCGGCGGAGAGGGACAGGGAGAATGAGGAGAGGACGGCTAGGCTATTGGAGGAGGAGAGGAACCAGAACGACTCGGCTGACCGGGCCATGTACGATCTCTTCGTGGTAAGTTTCTTCTGCATATTAGCTAAATCATGCACGCAATGTTCCTTTCATTAGTAACTCATATGTCTGACTCGTCAAAACCAAATGTGTAGTCCATGTGCGAGAAGAACGGCCAGACCCCTCCGCCGATGCCAGTCATTGCTCCGGCGGGCACGGTGAGTTTCATTTGAATGGTCATTAGTTACTAGTCTTCACATTTGAGTTGCATCATGCTAACGATACATTGGAAATAATCTTTGGTGCAACATAACTCCCAACAAGCATCGACCGATCCTTCTCCGTCTGCCACTGGCGCGACCGGTCCTACACCTACACCTCCGTGATGACGGTAAGTTTTCCAAGTGTTTTGCTTAATAGAGTTTTGTTGTGATGCCATGTTGTATCTACACATATCGTGCATAATGTGTGTATGTTTGAAATGCATTGTATGTGTGGGATTCGACACCTAATCGTGTGCCTTTGGTAGCCTTCCATACAGGGAAATGCCTCCTAGTGCTTCCATTGAGCCATGGTAGTTCGCTACTGCTCCGGAACACATGGATTGACCGACATGTGTCCTTCTTTGCTCCTGTGTCTGTCCCTACGGGGAAATGTCACGCGGTGTATCACCGAAGTCCTTGTAGCTTGCTACGACTTGGTTGCACTCGCTGATGACCGACACGTGCATTGCTGGGTCATGTATGCTTGTCCATGTACGTTTGTGCCACCTTGGTTCTATGACTAGTCATGTCGGCCCGGGTTCTCTGCCATATGGATACTAGTGACATAATCATATACTTAGCATTTTTTCCTCCAAAATGACTCAATATGCTTAGCTAGCTCAAAAATGACATAATAAGCTTAATTAGCTCCAAAATGACATATTTAACCTAGGATAGCTCTAAAATGACCTATACTTAGCATTTTTCCTCCAAAATGACTTAATATGCTTAGCTAGCTTAAAAATGACATATTTAACCTAGGATAGCTCTAAAATGACCTATACTTAGCATCTTTTCCTTCAAAATGACTTAATATGCTTAGCTAGCTCTAAAATGATATAATATGCTTAAGAAATGACATATTTTAGGTCCTAAATGACTTCATATGCTTAGCTAGCTCCAAAATGACATAATAACCTTACTTAGCTCCAAAATGACCTATTCAACCTAGGCTAGCTCTAAAATGACCTATACTTAGCATTTTTTCCTCCAAAATGACTTAATATGCTTAGCTAGCTCAAAAATTACATAATAAGCTTAATTAGCTCCAAAATGACCTACTTAACCTAGGGTTGCTCTAAAATGACCTATACTTAGCATTTTTTCCTCCAAAATGACTTAATATGCTTAGCTAGCTTAAAAATGACCTATTTAACCTAGGATAGCTCTAAAATGACCTATACTTAGCATCTTTTCCTCCAAAATGACTTAATATGCTTAGCTAACTCTAAAATGACATAATATGCTTAAGAAATGACATATTTTAGCTCCTAAATGACTTCACATGCTTAGCTAGCTCCAAAATGACATAATAACCTTACTTAGCTCTAGAATGACCTTAGCATGTTTTACACCAAAATGACTTAGTATGCTTAGCTAGCTCAAAAATGACATAATAACCATACTTAGCTCCAAAATGACCTATTTTACAGATATAAGTTGCATCAGAATAATCTTCACATTTTAGTTGCATCATAATAATCTTCTTCTTCTAGTCTTCTTCTTCTAACTTTCTTCTTTCCCATTTTACAGATTTGCTTAAGATCATGGAAGCTTGGGTTGATGGAGTGCTTGTATTTAGTTTTTGTTTTGACCTTATGAAACTTGCTACCTATGGATGAAACTGTGTAATATTGATGAAACTATGTATATGTACGGATGAAACTTGCTACTATTGGTAACATGTGTTGGATACATATGTGTTCATGACTATTGCTAATATGTGTTGAATACGCTATATTGGTCATATAAATATATTTGTGTTTGTTTTATGTGAAAATGAATTGATATAAGAAAAAACAAAATTAAATGGGGCAATATAGTCACTTTGCCATCTGCTGGCAGACGACAAAGCATGCAGCCTTTGCCATCTGCTAGCAGACGGCAAAGCATGCAGCCTTTGCCATCTGCTAGCAGACGGCAAAGCATGCAGCCTTTGCCATCTGTTGGCAGACGGCAAACAACCTGCAGCCTTTGCCATCTGCTGGCAGACGGCAAACAGCCTGCAGCCTTTGCCATCTGCTGGCAGACGGCAAACAACCTGCAGCCTTTGCCCTCTGCTGGCAAACGGCAAAGAGCCTGCAGCCTTTGCCATCTACTGGCAGATGGCAAAGTATGCCGTTAGCCTTCTAATGGGGCTAACCCCGTTAAGAGGTTTTGCCATCTGCCAGCAGATGGCAAATCCACAGGCTCTTTGCCATCAGCCAGCTGACGACAAAGAAGCCTTTACCGGCAGGGTTTCAGACAAACTGTTTGCCATCCGCCTACCATGCCTTTGCCATCTGCCATGGCAGATGGCAAAGTGCTAGATTCCATAAGGTTCATACTTTCACTAGTTCAAGTTCTCTCGACAATAATAACATAATTGGATCATATAACTATCCCTCAACATGCAATAAAGAGTCACTCCAAAGTCACTAATAGCAGAGAACAAACGAAGAGAATATTGTATGGTACGAAACCACCTCAAAGTTATCCTTTCTGATCGATCTATTCAAGAGTCCGTAGTAAAATAACATGAAGCTATTATTTCAGTTCGATCTATCATAGAGTTCATACTAGAATAACACCTTAAGACACAAATCAACCAAAACCCTAATGTCACCTAGATACTCCAATGTCACCTCAAGTATCCGTGGGCATGATTATATGATATGCATCACATAATCTCAGATTCATCTATTCAACCAACACAAAGTACTTCAAAGGGTGCCCCAAAGTTTCTACCGGAGAGTCAAGACAAAAACGTGTGCCAACCCCTATGCATAAGTTCAATGAATCCGCAAGTTGATCACCAAAACATAAATCAAGTAGATCACGTGAATATCCCATTGTCACCACAGATAAGCACGACAAGACATACATCAAGTGTTCTCAAATCCTTAAAGACTCAATCCGATAAGATAACTTCAAAGGGAAAAATCAATCCATTACAAGAGAGTAGAGGGGGAGAAACATCATAAGATCCAACTATAATAGCAAAGCCCGCGATACATCAAGATCGTGCCAAATCAAGAACACGAGAGAGAGATCAAACACATAGCTACTGGTACATACCCTCAACCCCGAGGGTGAACTACTCCCTCCTCGTCATGGAGAGCGCTAGGATGATGAAGATGGCCACTGGTGAGGGATCCCCCCTCCGGCAGGGTGCCGGAATAGGGTCCCCATTGGTTTTTGGTGGCTATAGAGGCTTGCGGCGGCGGAACTCCCGATCTATGGTGCTCCTCGATGTTTTCGGGATATATGGATATATATAGGCGAAAGAAGTCGGTCAGGGGAGCCACGAGGGGCCCACCAGGGTGAGGGGCGCGCCCAGGGGGTAGGGCGCGCCTCCCTGCCTTGTGGCTTCCTTGTTGCTTCCCTGACGTCTACTCCAAGTCTCCAGGATTGCTTCCGTTACAAAAATAACTCTCCCGAAGGTTTCATTCCGTTTGGACTCCGTTTGATATTCCTTTTCCGCGAAACACTGAAATAGGCAAAAAAATAGCAATATGGGCTGGGCCTCCGGTTAATAGGTTAGTCCCAATAATAATATAAAAGTGTATAGTAAAGCCCATTAAACATCCAAAATAGATAATATAATAGCATGGGACAATAAAAAATTATAGATACGATGGAGACGTGTCAAGCATCCCCAAGCTTAATTCCTCAAGTAGGTAAATGACAAAAACAGATTTGTTGATGTGGAATGCTACCTAGCATATTTTTCAATGTAATTTTCTTTTATGTGGCATGAATGTTCAGATCCAAATGATTCAAGGTAAAAGTATAATATTGACATAAAAATAGTAATAATTCAAGCATACTAACAAGTAATCATGTCTTATCAAAATAACATAGCCAAAGAAAGCTTATCCTTACAAAATCATATAGTTAGGCTATGTTTCATTTTCGTCACACAAAATACTCCCATCATGCACAACCCCGGTTTCAGCCAAGCAATTGGTTCATACTTTTTAACGCACTTCAGCTTTTTTCAATTCTCACGCAATACATGAGAGGAAGCCATGGATATAGTCTCACATTGACGAGGCTAATAAACGACTTATGGAGATGCCATCAATTGATGTCAACATGAGGAGTAGGGATTGCCATGCAACGGATGCACTAGAGCTATAAATGTATGAATGCTCAACAAAAGAAACTAAGGGAGTGTGCATCCAACTTGCTTGCTCATGAAGACCTAGGGCATTTTGAGGAATCCCATCATTGGAATATACAAGCCAAGTTCTATAATGAAAAATTCCCACTAGTATATGAAAGTGACAACATACGAGACTCTCTATCTTAAAGATCATGGTGCTACTTTGAAGCACAAGTGTGGAAAAGGATACTAACATTGTCCCCCCCTTTTTGGGGGCCTTCTTTTTTTTGCCTTTCTCTTTTTTTATTTGGCCTTTCTTTTCAAGGGACAATGCTCTAATAATGATGATCATCACACTTCTATTTACTTACAACTCATGAATTACAGCTCGATACTAGAACAAAATATGACTCTATATGAGTGCCTCCGGTGGTGTACCGGGATGGGCAATGAATCAAGAGTGACTTGTATGAAAAATTATGCATGGTGGCTTTGCCAAAAATACGATATCAACTACATGATCATGCAAGGCAATATGACAATGATGAAACGTGCCATAATAAATGAAACGATGGAAAGTTGCATGGGAATATATCTCGGAATGGCTAGGGAAATGCCATAATAGGTAGGTATGGTGGCTGTTTTCAGGAAGATATAAGGAGGTTTATGTGTGATAGAGCGTATCGTATCACGGGGTTTGGATGCACCGGCGAAGTTTGCACCAACTCTCAAGGTGAGAAAGGGCAATGCACGGTACCGTAGAGGCTAGGAATGATGGAAGGGTAAGAGTGTGTATAATCCATGGACTCACATTAGTCATAAAGAACTCATATACTTATTGCAAAAGTTTATTAGCCCTTGAAGCAAAGTACTACTATGCATGCTCCTAGGGGAAGGGTTGGTAGGAGTTAACCATCGCGCGATCCCGACCTCCACTCATAAGGAAGGCAATCAGAAGAGCATCCCATGCTACAAATTTGTTACACAACTTTTACCATACGTGCATGCTACGGGACTTGCCAACTTTAACACAAGTATTTCTCAATTTCATAATTACCCAACTAGCATGACTCTAACATTACCACCTTTATATCTCAAAACAATCATCAAGTATCAAACTTCTCATAGTATTCAATGCACTTTATATGATAGTTTTTATTATACCTATCTTGGATGCTCATCATATTAGGACCGATTTTATAACCAAAGCAAATACCATGTTGTTCTAAAAGACTCTCAAAATAATATAAGTGAAGCATGAGAGATCAATAATTTCTATAAAATAAAACCACCACCATGCTCTAAAAAGGTATAAGTGAAGCACTAGAGCAAAAGACAAACTACTCCAAAAGATATAAGTGAAGATCAATGAATAGTCAAATAATTGTGCAACTATGTGAAGACTGTCTAAGATTTAAGAATTTCAGATCTTGGTATTTTATTCAAACAGCAAGCAAAACAAAACAAAATGACATTTCAAGGATAGCACACATCATGTGAAGAAGCAAAAACTTAGGTTCAACTGATACTAACCGATAATTGTTGAAGAAGAAAGGTGGGATGCCTACCGGGGCATCCCCAAGCTTGGATGCTTGAGATTTCTTGAAATATTGTCTTGGGGTACCTTGGGCATCCCCAAGCTTGAGATTTTGTGTCTCCTTAATTCCTTTTATATCTCGGTTTCCTAAATCTCGAAAGCTTCATCCACACCAAACTCAACAAGAACTCGTGAGATAAGTTAGTATAAACCAATGCAAAAACCTTATCATTTTCTCCTGTAAGAAATCACAAAAATTATTATTCAACATTGCATACTAAATGTCTCTGCATATTTAGTACTCCTATCCTCAAATAGAATCATTAAACAAGCAAACATATGCAAACAATGCAATCATAATAGCAATCTGCCAAAACAGTATTGTCTATAAAGAATGCAAGATTCATCATACTTCCCTAACTCCGAAAATTATGAATGTCTACCACACTGTATAAGATTTATCAGATCTCAATATGCAAAAAGTTTCAACATTATACCATTTTCTGACTTTTCCAGGGAATTTTTGCAACAACGGCAAACTTTCTGTTTTGAAACAGCAACATCTATACTTGCAAAATAAGCATGGTAAAGGCTATCCTTGACATTTTTATTGAAAATATAGATGAAAAACATTATTATAAATAACATCAAGCAAATACTAACAAAAGAAAATGACACTCCAAGCAAAACACATATCATGTGGTGAATAAAAATATAACTCCAAGTAAAGTTACCGATGAACGAAGACGAAAGAGGGGATGCCATCCGGGGCATCCCCAAGTTTAGGCTCTTGGTTGTCCTTGAATATTACCTTGGGGTTACTTGGGCATCCCCAATCTTAGGCTCTTGCCACTCCTTATTCCGTAGTCCATCGAATCTTTACCCAAAACTTGAAAACTTCACAACACAAAACTCAACAGAAAACTCGTAAGCTCCATTAGTATAAGAAAATAAATCGCCACTTAGGTACTGTTGTGAACTCATTATAAATTCATATTGGTGTAATATCTACTGTATTACAACTTCTCTATGGTTCATACCCTCCGATACTACTCATAGATTCATCAAAATAAGCAAACAACACATAGAAAACAGAATCTGTCAAAAACATAATAGTCTGTAGTAATCTAAAAGTCATGAATACTTCTGTAACTCAAAAAATTCTACCAAATTAGGAAAACCTGCGAAATTTGTGTACCAATCCATATGAAAAAGAATCAGATCGAAAGCACGTTTCTGTGAAGTATCAAAACTAATTTACTTGGCGCAAAAGTTTCTGATTTTCCGCAGGATCAACACAACTATCACCGTAAGCTATCCTAAAGGTCTTACTTGGCACTTTATTGAAACAAAAGCTATAAAACATGATTACTACAGTAGAATAATCATGTGGACACACAAAAATAGTAAGGGTAATTATTGGGTTGTCTCCCAACAAGCGCTTTTCTTTAATGCATTTTAGCTAGGCATGATGATGAGAATGATGCTCACATAAAAGATAAGAATTGAAACATAACGGGAGCATCATGAAGCATATGACTAGCACATTTAAGTCTAACCCAGTTCCTATGCATAGGGATTTTGTGAGCAAACAACTTATGGGAACAATAATCAACTAGCATAGGAAGGCAAAACAAGCATAGCTTCAAGATTTTCAACACATAGAGAGGAAACTTGATATTATTGCAATTCCTACAAGCATATGTTCCTCCCTCATAATAATTTTCAGTAGCATCATGAATGAATTCAACAATATAACCAACACATAAAGCATTATTTTCATGATGCACAAGCATATAAATTTTACTACTCTCCACACAAGCAAACTTCTTCTTTATGGCATACGTATCATCACAATAATCATCATAAATAGGAGGCATGCTTTCATCATAATAAATTTGCTCATCAAAACTTGGGGGACAAAAAATATCATCTTCATCAAACATAGCTTCCCCAAGCTTGTGGCTTTGCATATCATTAGCATCCTGGATATTTCAAGGAATTCATACTAACAACATTGCAATCATGCTCATCATACAAAGATCTAGTACCAAACATTTCAATGCATTCTTCTTCTAGCAATTGAGCACAATTTTCCTTTCCATCATTCTCACGAAAGATATTAAAAAGATGAAACGTATGAGGCAGACACAATTCCATTTTTTTTGTAGTTTTCTTTTATAAACTAAACTAGTGATAAGACAAGAAACTAAAAGATTCGATTGTAAGATCTAAAGATATACCTTCAAGCACTCACCTCCCCGAAAACGGCACCAGAAAAGAGCTTGATGTCTACTACACAACCTTCTTCTTGTAGACGTTGTTGGGCCTCCAAGTGCAGAGGTTTGTACAACAGTAGCAAATTTCCCTCAAGTGGATGACCTAAGGTTTATCAATCCGTGGGAGGCATAGGATAAAGATGGTCTCTCTCAAGCAACCCTGCAACCAAATAACAAAGAGTCTCTTGTGTCCCCAACACACCCAATACAATGGTAAATTGTATAGGTGCACTAGTTCGGCGAAGAGATGGTGATACAAGTGCAATATGGATGGTAGATATGAGTATTTGTAATCTGAAAATATAAAAACAGCAAGGTAACAAGTGGTAAAAGTAAGCGTAAACGGTATTGCAATGCTAGGAAACAAGGCCTAAGGTTCATACTTTCACTAGTGCAAGTTCTCTCAACAATAATAACATAATTGGATCATATAACTATCCCTCAACATGAAACAAAGAGTCACTCCAAAGTCACTAATAGCGGAGAACAAACGAAGAGATTATTGCAGGGTACGAAACCACCTCAAAGTTATCCTTTCTGATCGATCTATTCAAGAGTCCGTAGTAAAATAACATGAAGCTATTCTTTCCGTTCAATCTATCGCAGAGTTCGTACTAGAATAACACCTTAAGACACAAATCAACCAAAACCCTAATGTCACCTAGATACTCCAATGTCACCTCAAGTATCCGTGGGCATGATTATACGATATGCATCACACAATCTTAGATTCATCTATTCAACCAACACAAAGTACTTCAAAGGGTGCCCCAAAGTTTCTACCGGAGAGTCAAGACGAAAACGTGTGCCAACCCCTATGCATAAGTTCAATGAACCCGCAAGTTGATCACAAAAACATACATCAAGTAGATCACATGAATATCCCATTGTCACCACAGATAATCACGGCAAGACATACATCAAGTGTTCTCAAATCCTTAAAGACTCAATCCGATAAGATAACTTCAAAGGGAAAACTCAATCCATTACAAGAGAGTAGAGGGGGAGAAACATCATAATATCCAACTATAATAGCAAAGCTCGCGATACATCAGGATCGTGCCAAATCAAGAACACGAGAGAGAGATCAAACACATAGCTACTGGTACATACCCTCAGCCCCGAGGGTGAACTACTCCCTCCTCATCATGGAGACCGCCTGGATGATGAAGATGGCCACCAGTGAGGGATCCCCCCTCCGGCAGGGTGCCAAAACAAGGTCTCAATTGGTTTTTGGTGGCTACAGAGGCTTGCGGCGGCAGAACTCCTAATCTATGGTGCTCCTGGATGTTTTCGGGGTATATGGATATATATATATATATATATATATATATATATATATATATATATATATATATATATATATAGGAGAAAGAAGTCGGTCAGGGGATCCACGAGGGGCCCATGAGGGTGGGGCCGCGCCCAGGGGGTAGGGCGCGCCTTCCTGCATCGTGGCTTCCTCGTTGCTTCCCTGACGTCTACTCCAAGTCTCCTGGATTGCTTCCATTCCAAAAATAACTCTCCGAAGGTTTCATTCCGTTTGGACTCCATTTCATATTCCTTTTCTGTGAAATACTGAAATAGGCAAAAAGCAGCAATATGGGTTGGGCTCCAGTTAATAGATTAGTCCCAAAAATAATATAAAAGTGTATAGTAAAGCCCATTAAACATCCAAAACAGATAATATAATTGCATGGAACAATCAAAAATTATAGATACGTTGGAGATGTATCAGAGGATATAATAAAAACTTTCATGAAGATCATTGGACAAAATAAACTTGGTTCTTAGTAATGGTTTTGAGATATGACGATGTGATATGTGAGTCATGTTGATGAGTAATTGTGCTTTAGTAAGAATATTGGTGTTAAGGTTTGTGATTTCCTATGCAAGCACGAAAGTCAATAGTTATGCAATGAAATTACATCCTACTTGTGGTGCATTATTCGGTGTTACTTATGCTTAATGCTTGGGTACGAGATTTTTTGTTTCTTGGTTGGTCGCTTCTCAATATTTTTTCTAGCCTTCATTTTGCACTAAGTATGATCGCTACTTGTGCATCCAAAACCCTTTAAACCAGTTTTACCATATGAGTCCACTATACCTACCTATATGATCAACATAGAGATGTTCGCCATTGATGACTACTCCATCTCATGCGATGATCGGACATGGTTCGGTTAATTTGGATCACATATCATTTAGATGACTTGAGGGATGTCTATCTAAGTGTGAGTTCTTAAGTAATATGATTAATTGAACTTAATTTATCATGAACTTAGTCCTCATAGTTTTTGCATATCTATGTTTGAAAGGATCTAGAAGAGGAGTCTAGAGGGGGGGTGATTTGACCCTCAACAAATAAAGGTGACAGTTTTTATGTTCTTCAAATTGAGGTTTGAGATTAGCACAATTTTAAGCATTCACAATACATTTCAAGCAAGCATGGTAAGAGTATATGAGCAACGGAAAGTAAAGCATGCAATTTGCAACAAGGTAAAGGGATGGGATTGGAGTGAGCAAACGCAATTGGAGACACGGAGATTTTTGGTGTGGTTCCGATAGGTGGTGCTATCGTACATCCACGTTGATGGAGAATGGTAATGGTTGCGCGAGTCCATGGAGGGCTCCACCCATGAAGGTTCCACGAAGAAGAAACCTTGTCTATCCCACCATGGCCATCGCCCACGAAGGACTTGGCTCACTTGGGTAGATCTTCACAAAGCAGGCGATCTCCTTGCCCTTACAAACTCCTTGGTTCAACTCCACAATCTTGACGGCGGCTCCCAAGTGACACCTAACCAATCTAGGAGACACCACTCTCCAAAAGGTAATAGATGGTGTGTTGATGATGAACTCCTTGATCTTATGCTTCAAATGATAGTCTCCCAACACTCAACTCTCTCTCACAGATTTGGATATGGTGGAAAGATAATTTGAGTGGAAAGCTACTTGGGGATAGAGGTCAAGATTCTTGTGGTTGGATTGTAATGTCTTGGTCTCACCACATGAGTAGGTGGTTCTCTCACAGAAAATGAGTAGTGGAAGTGTAGACATGTTCTGATGGCTCTCTCTCAAATGGAGAAGGGGGTGGAGGGGTATATATGGCCTCCACACAAAATCTAGTCGTTACACACAATTTACCAAACTCGGTGAGACCGAATAGTGAAACTCGGTCGAACCGATCTGGTTCAAAATGTGAACGTTAGCATTTTCCATGGGACCGACAAGGTCAACTCGGTGGGACCGATGTGTTAAGGTTAGGCCAAAACCTCATCTCAGTGAGACTGATTGCATGAACTCGGTGAGACCGACTTCAGCAATAAGCTAAGTAGCTAACAGAGACTTGGTCAAGCAAACTCGGCGGGACCGATTGCACATCTCAATGGGACTGAAATAATTGCAACAAGCAACAGAGAGTTTGCAGGGCCATCTCGGTGAGACCGAGATCCCATCGGCGAGAACGAATTGATTAGGGTTTCTGGCAGTGGCTATGCCAAGTGAACTCAATGGAGCCGGATAAATCAAATTGGTGGGGCCGAGTTTGACTTTAGGTATAGGACATATGTGGAAATGAGAACGTGGTTGAGGGCTTTGGAGCATATCACTAAGCACTTGGAGCAAGCAAGCCGTTAAACAACACATCATCCCCTTTTAATAGTATTGCTTTTCCTATGGACTCAATGTGATCTTGGATCACTAAAATGAAAAAGAAGATTCTTGAGCTTTTGCCAATGTTTGTCCTTAGCATCTAGAAGGGGTTCCACATCCTCTTGTCCTGCCACTCCACTATTGAACTCATCTGAAATATACTAGATGAAAATGTTAGTCCCACAAGAGATATGTTGACATTGATTACCAAAATCACACCTAGGGAGCACTTGTTCTTTCAATCTCCCCCTTTTTGGTAATTGGTGAGAACATACATCAAAGCTTTATATAAAGATATGAAGAGTAACAAGTAAAGCTTTGTAAAGACATGTAACTGCATTGGCCCCCCCTACATAGATGCAATCATGTGACGATAGATTATGAAAGCATGTGAATGCATAAGCATGTCAGATCAAGCAATGAGGTACATGTATCTTGGCTATATGCATAGGAGAAAATGATGTAAATACAGAAAGTGTACCTTCATGTTCATGAGTCCTCCTTGCAAGCAATATGTACATCAGCAAGAGATCATCATGCACATGAGTGTGATGCATATACTTACCTTGTGGTCTTGAGCTGACTTTGGAAGAGATGAACCTGATAAAATAGGGTTAGATAACACAAGAACATCTACTAATCAGAGCAAGAACATGGAACCACAAGAGTACCAAGACTGGGACGACATGTAGTGAGTGAGTACTTAGTACTCTATTTGGATATAGGAATGTCCACGAGGAATAAGGATATGCAATGAATTCCAAAGATTTTCTTCCCTTAGATATGAGCTCTTTCTCCCCTGGATCTGATATTGGATAATGGGAGAAGATAGGGCAATAGAAAATCGAAGCAAAGACACAAAGAAACATTTATTAAGCTTTGATGTGACTTCTCTCTTCTTTGAATACCAAGCATCTGGGAAATCTAAGATGTCTCTCTCTCTCTTAGGGTATTTTTTCCCATAAGATAAGCTTTGATGTGATCTCTCTCTCCCCCGTTGACATCAATTGCCAAGAAGGGATCTTCTGTAGCATTAGTCAAACAGGTTTGGTCCTTGAGTCACACGACAAAGCAGCATGTAGATTGTGATGCGGGTAGAAGATAAGAATCATCGAGTGGAGGTGTATAATAAATGACAATTGCAATGGCAAAATGTTTTCTCAGCAGTGAAATCGGTAACTCTGATTCTTTTACATCAGTGACACCAAGTTGGTTCGGTCTACCCGATAGGCAAAAATTGGTGAGGCCGAGTTCAATACAGAGGAAATATTTTGTCATCTCAGCTCACTTGGCAAATAAGATCTCAAAAGATTTGCAAGGAATTAACTAAAGGATTTTCAATGAATTAGATGCAGGGAATGCAGAAAATATCAAAGAAAAGAAAAGAAATCTAGATGAAGTTTTTTTGAAAGGGGAGCAAGCATGCAAGTGAAAGAACACAAGGAAACACTAGAGAACTTCATCTAGAATTGGTCAGCGACAAAGTCACCTATGTTAGACTATATTGACTTAGGAGTCAAGTGAAGTCACTTGATCATAGGTCATACTCGTCATTTAATCTCAAAATGGGGTTGCCATTTTTCATTTAAGCATTTTGATGTATTCACATCTTGTTGAGCTTCTTTGACCCATGTCTTGGGGTAAAGCTTCTCTAAGATGGAATGACATACCTTGGTGGTGGTGTTGATCTCGATCATGTAGTTGAACTTGTCTAGGATGCTCAAGGTTGATGTAGTTCATCAAGAGTTGGGAGCACCACTTGAAGTTTGAGTTCATCTACCTACACGGGTTAGTTTTTCAAGGAAGAGCACTTGTGTATTCAAAATGACAATCATGAAATTTGATATCAAGTGAGATTTGATATGTAGAAATTGTCAAAGGATATGTTGAAAGGATTCATGCTTCCTTGTCTTCAACCACCATATTGTAGAGACTTGGTGATGTAGAGTTTTCTTAGGATGTGAGTCAGTTGCAATCTCATAGAATTGGGCTTATCCAAGTACCTACAAGGGGTTAGATAACATGCAAGGGTACAAGTATATCCAAGACATATGATCATCATCATAAGAGAAATATCAAGGATTTGTCATAGGAAGGCTCATGCCTTGCATGCATCCAAATGGGGTTTCTACTCCAAGTTTGAGGCATCAATGATGTTCAATTCACCTCTCAAATGGCAAAATACTTTCTCATCAAGCGGTTTGGTGAATATCTCCGCCAATTGCTTATCGGTACGAACATGCTTAAGATCGATGTCTCCTTTAGCAACATGGTCTCGAATGAAATGACGACAAACTTCAATATGCTTAGTTCAAGAATGTTGCACGGGATTGTGAGCAATCTTAATAGCACTTTCATTGTCACAAAGCAGTGGAACATGTTTCACATGTATCCTATAATCTTTAAGAGTTTGGGTCATCCAAAGTAATTGAGCACAACATGAACCGACCGCAATGTATTCCGCTTCGGTGGTAGATAAGGATACCGAGTTTTGTTTCTTGGAGGACCAAGACACAAGAGATCTACCAAGAAATTCACAAGTTCCCGAAGTGGATTTTCTATCAACCTTGTCACCGACATAGTCCGAATCGGAGTAGCCAACAAGATCAAAGGAAGACCTCTTAGGGTACCAAATGCCAAAGTTTGGTGTATGAATTAAGTATCTCACCATCCTTTTCAAAGCCATAAGATGACATTATTTTGGGGCTACTTAATATAGTGCACACATGCACACACTTAGCATAATATTGGGACGGGAGGCACACATATATAACAATGAACCAATCATAGAGCGGTAAACCTTTTGGTCAACTGGTTCGTCATCCCACTACAAAAAAATACACTTCCGTGATGATACGTGTTTGTCACAGTAGGTCATGTTTTCTGTCATGCATGTACATCCATGACGATTTTATGACAAAATAAAGATAGTCATACATGTGTTGTCATAGAAGTGTTCCATGACATTACCAAAATTATCATCACGGAAGTGGCCACTTCCATGACGATAAATCGCGCGTCATAGAAGTGCTTTCGTCAAGGGTGACCGACACGTGGCATCCACCGTAACGGCTCACTGTTAAGCTGTCGAGTCCTATTTTGGATCCGATAACCCGTTAACAGCCCCAACCAATGGGGATTTTCCACGTGTAAAATCATCATTGGCTCGAGGAAACACGGGTCGGCTCACCGTTGGGACAGATGTCATCCACTCATTGGACCGAAGGTGCATATGATACGTTGACACATGGCACGACCCAATAGAGGCCCGTTTCAGTGAAAAGTCCGCCCCGTTTGACTTGGTTAAAAGGTGGCGGGCCGGCCCACAGAAAGCCTGTTAACGACCTATTCGCATATAGCCCATTTACAGCTCGCTAACCCAGGGCCCATTACGACCTATCTAAATTAGGCCCAATAGCGTCATCTGGGCCATTCAATATGATTCCAGCCCGTTTTCACTTACGACCCATGGATGGCCCATGACGTCTTTCGGCCCATATGAGGCCCTTTGTAACTCTTGGCCCATTAACGGCCTGTGGTGAAACTGGCCTGTAATGAATAATGTATCACTTTATACCCATTAATGGCCCACGGTGAAACTGGCCCGTAATGAACCGTGTATCACTTTATACCCATTAACGGCCCATTATTCCATTGGGCTGTTTCCAACCCATGTTATCTTTCGGCCTTCTCAGGGACCATTTATTCTTGGGCTCATTTCCAGCATTCAGTTACTTACGGCCGGTTACTGCAATTTTTTGCTTGTGGGACAAATTTAGCCCGTGGCTACAGGCCCATTTCTGGCTCGTTAATACGTTGGGCCGTTTTCATAGCATCATCAAATACAGACGATTAACGATAGCCTGTTATGGTCGGCCCATGAACGGACGATTCCAACTCTAGCCCGTTTATGGCCATAGTGCGGTCTGTTATTGGCCCATGTTTGGCCAATCGATCATATGGCCCATAGAAGGCCCATTAGTGATACGACCCGTAGAAGGCCCATTGTGTCTACAGCCCGTAGAAGGCCAATTGTTTCTACGGCCCGTAGAAGGCCCATTCTTTCTGTGGCCCATAGAAGGCCCATTGTTTCTATGTCCCGTAGGAGGCCTAGTGTCACTACAGTAAATATGTAGCCCATGGTTATTGTGGCCTAATTATAAAAAATAGGTTATTATGGCCACTAGCAAACCGTGGAAAAAGAACTGCACTCACTACAAGCAAACAAATAAACAAGACAATAATGATATAAATAAGCAAGCAACTTACGCTAGGCTATCATGGCTATTACTCATATTACATCCACTGGGCATCAAAGTTCGCCACCAGTGCAAATATAGGGAATAAAGCAGCATATCATATACACTGGTCGTCAAAGTTGGCGACCAGTGCAAATAAATGCCACAGCAAAACAAGTCCAGAACATAAACCACTTCAGAAGATCTCAAGAAACAATATCATGGGTACCCATAATGCTGGCAAGATGCTTAGCAAGCTTATTAACTTTCTCTTGTTTAGCGCTTAAATCCTCCAGGGCTTGTTGTTGCACCAGAAAGTATGCATCTGAATTCTGCAAGGACTTCCTCAGTCCTTCAGGTTCCTGTCGCAACACATCTGATCGATGTCTTTCAACTTGAAGTTGAGATTCAAGAAGACGAACTGATTCAGGCAACGAGTTCGAAGAGCTTGTGCCAGCAGTAGTGGCTAGTAACTCGAACACTACATCAAGACATGACTTTTGGGTTCTCTCACTATCATCAAGATAGTTTTTACCAACTTTCTTGGAGACCAACATGGATGTCTCACTATCTTGAACCTTATCTGCATTACTTCCTTTACCATTGCATAACGGGGTACTGTTCTCCAATATTTTGTCTGGATTCTAAAAGAGAAACAAGCAAACACATCACAGGTTTAGCATGTTGTATATGAAACTCATTTTGGTAAATCAGTTCAGTAGTAAAGTGGAAAAGATAACAGCATGAAACAAACATATATCTATGTACCATGGTCACTTTATGGTCTATATCATTCTAGTTTTTGTTGCCAAATCAAGATAGAGACACAGTTCAAATAATGTTTGTTCAAGACAAAGTAGAATAGACAGAATATAAGTGTGGGAAACTATAGAGCAATAACAACACTTGTAATGTGCATGACATGAGAACATAACTATTTTCAATTGAAACTGAAATCAACATAGAGCAAGTTACAACAGCAAACCAGTTAAAGAAACAGGTATAAAACATACCTGTTGCACCATTGGAGTTTCAATTCCATCCTTCAAATTTGAAAATAGTTGGTATGAGTAAATACAGTGATGCAAGAGAAAAGGAGTATGAACCATAGCTACAGAACCTGACCTGGGAACAAATCTTCTTCTCCTTTAAGCGTTGAGTTGGGATTCGGAGTGGTGGTCCTCGTGCTTTGGGCACTACAGTTCCCTTACTAACTGCTTGTGTTTGCATGCTCTATGGTGGAGACGGCGCTGTGTCAACTGGAACTGGGTTACTATCTGTTGGGGTTGGGGTTAGAAGGGTTGTAGCTGGTTATCTGTCCAACCGGGTAGGGGTACAATCTGCGAGAGTCTGGGTTATGTGTGGTGGGGCTGGTTCTTGGGCAAGTACAACCGTGGTTCTATCTGCATCAACTGGTAGCACTATCTTTTCTGAAGACTGTGTTGTTACTCCCTTAGATACCGCCATCACCCTCTCCAATTCAAATGGCTGATAAATAGGAAAAGTAATTGAAAATATAGACATTATATGATAGACAGGTGCAATGGATAGTGGGGAATAAAAGAGGGCATGAATTAACATTTATGTTGTCTAACCAAATAGGATAACATGACACAATTTCACATATATGATGGCTAACTAAACAGGATAACATGACACAATTTCACATTATGATGGCTAACTAAAAAAGATGGAAAGACATAGTTCAAAATATGATGACTATGTAAACAAGATGACATGATATAACTATATAATGTGTTTATTAAATAGGTTGGCATGCCATAATTCACATACATGCCGCCTATGGAAACATGATAGCATGATATAATTCACAGATAGAATGACATAATTCAAAATATGATGACTGTAAACACTAAACAGGATGAGATGATATAACTATATGATGTCTTTATTAAATGGGTTGCCATGCCATAATTCAGATAGATGCTGTGTATGTAAACATGATGGCATGATATAATTCAAATATATGATTTATATAGTAAGCAAGTAAGCAGATGACAATCCATATATGATGTAAAAACTAAGCAATGCAAGACAACATGCATGACATGAGTAATATAACCCTGACAAGTTTGAGCATAGACCTCAGGGGGGAAATAGGACTGGTCATCAGTCTCTGAATCCTCCTCTGAGGAGCTCTCTGTAACCAGCAGGTAGCATTGTTTGCTCTAAATACCTTGTTTTCACTCCAGATACTTCCATCACCGCTTCAAATGGCCGATGCACAGGAAGAGTAGTTGAATATACAAATGTTGTCGACAAATGGAATACGTAATACAAAAAAATGATAGCATGATATAATTCACATACATGATGATTGGCTAAACAGCATGGCATTGCATAATTCACATATATAATGCCTTTGCAACAAGATAGCGTTGCATAATTCACATATATAATGTCTTGCAACAAGATGGCAATGCATAATTCACATATATGGTAATTAGACACTAAACAGGTGGCATTCACACAAAGCATGTCTAAACTAATGAAGTGACATAGCAATGCAAGACACCATATGCACGATATGAGCAACATAACCCTGCCA
>NC_041381.1:188519554-188533710 GCF_002162155.2 Triticum dicoccoides
TTGTCAGATAGCATAGTCTCCCTGAAGACCTTGTTTTCACTCCAGAATTTTCCATCACCGTGTCAAATGGCTGATGCACACGAAGATTAGTTGAATATACTAACATTGTTGACAAATGTAATGCGTAACGAAAAAAAGGATGGCCTGATATAATTCACATATAAGATGACTGGCTAAGCAGGATGGCATTGCAAAATTCATATATATGATGCCTGGATAAACAAGATGGCGTTGCATAATTCACATAAACGATGAATAAACTAAACACATGGCATTCACACAAAGCATGTCTAAATAAGACAAGCTGCTGGTTGGACAACAGACATCTGCCTCTCTTCCTCCTTCTGCTCCAGGAGATGAATAAATCTTGGAATGTGCTTTCCTGGAATATCAGAGGAATTAACTCTGATAAGAAACTTTTGGCCCTACATAATGCGATTGACTCCAGTGGCTGTGCGATTATTTGTATCCAGTGAACCGTTTGATTTAGCTTTTGTTAAAACTTTCTGCCCTAAGCACTTTGATAAATTTGTGTTTGCCCCCTCGATGGGTGCTTCTGGTGGAATTAATACTATTTGGTCTGGAATAGTTCAGTGTTCACTGGCTCTCCGTGGCATGTGAGCCCTTTTGCTGTGGGAATTTCTTTTTCTTCTACTCAATTAGTTCATGTTTGGAATCTTGCTAATGTTTATGGCCCTTGTTCTGGGCAAGAGAGAGAAGATTTTTCTTCGTGGTTGTTTGATCTTAATATCCCAGATGACGAAAACTGGTTAATTCTAGGGGATTTTAAATTCATCAGATAAACCACTAATAGAAACAAGCCTGGGGGGAATGCCAATGACATGTTGCTTTTCAATGAAATCATTAGGGCCCAGTCGTTGATGGAGTTACCTGTCAAGGGGAGATCCTTTACTTGGAGTAATATGTAGGAGGACCCACTGCTGGAATAGCTCGACTGGTTTTTCACTTCCGGCAACTGGACCACTGCTTACCCTAACATCCTGGTTATGCCTATGGGCAAACCGGTTTATGATCATATTCCCTATGGGGTAACTATTGAGTCTAAAATCCCCAAGTCCAAATTATTTAGATTTGAGTCTTTTTGGACCAAGCAGCCTGGCTTTCTGGAAGTGGTTCAACAATCTTGGGCAAAGCCCTGTTTTGCTCCTAACTCAGCCTCTCTTATTTGCAAGAAGCTTAAAAACCTGCGGTATGATCTCAAACAGTGGAGCAGAAGGATATCTAAGCTCAAACTTCTGATTTGTAACTGTAATGAATCCTTGCTCCTCCTTGACAACCTTGAAGATCGAAGGGGCCTCTTCACTCTTGAGGCAAATTTTAGATGTGTCCTTAAAAACATCTAAATGATCTCCTTCGCTACCAGAATGAATATTGGAAGAGGAGATGCACTATTCGCTACTTCAGATTCACAGATGAAAACACCAAGCTTTTCCATGCCCTAGCTACGGAAAGGTACAGACATAATTCTATTGCGTCTCTTTGACATGGTGATGCAGTTGTGCTTGATCATGCAGGAAAAGAGGGAATCCTTTACTCCGTTTATAAGGAGAGATTGGGTACTTCTAAACCCACTACCATGAAGTTTGATCTAGGCAGAATTATTCACAAGGTAGATGGTCTGGAGGCTTCGTCTGCTCCTTTCACACAGGATCAAACTGATGCGGTGGTTCGTGCCATGCCACCTGACCGTGCTCCTGGACCCGATGGGTTTAATGGGCATTTCCTGAAATGCTGCTGGTCGATCATCAAAGATGACTTTTATAAACTGTGTGATGAGTTCTATGACAGTAAACTTGATATTGCTGGCATCAATGAAGGGTTTATCACTTTAATCCTGAAGATTGCTTCGCCTGAAACTGCCAATGAGTTCAGACCAATCACGTTGCTCAACTGTTGTCTCAAGATTGTCACCAAATTGCTTGCTAATCTTTTGCGAAAATATTCCTGAAGATTGTGCACAGAAATCAATACGACTTTCTCAAAGGGAGAATGATTCAGGACTGGTTGGCTTGGACCTTTGAGTTCATCCACCAATGCCAAACATCCTCGCAGGAGGTGGCCCTCTTAAAGTTGGATTTTGCCAAGGCGTTTGATACTATTGAACATGAGCCAATGATGAATCTTATGAAACACATGGGGTTTGATGATAAGGGGCTGGAATGGATGAACTCAATCTTTGGTTCTGGTGTGTTGTCAGTACTTTTAAATGGTTGCCCCGGTAGGAAATTTGTGTGTAAGTGTGGGGTGTGATAGGGCGATCCACTCTCGCCCCTGATATTTGTGCTGGCGGCTGACCTGTTACAAGTTGCCATCAATGATGCCTTTGTTGGGGAATGTTGCAGAAAATAAAAAATTTCTATGCTTCACCATGATCAATCTATGGAGTCATCTAGCAATGAGATAGAGGAGTGCATCTACATACCCTTGTAGATCGCGCGAAAGCATTCAAGAGAACGGGGTTGAGGGAGTCGTACTCGTCGTGATCCAAATCACCGATGATCCTAGTGCCGAACGGATGGCACCTCCGCGTTCAACACACGTACGGTTGGGGAAGACATCTCCTCCTTCTTGATCCAGCAAGGGGGAGGGAGAGGTTGATGGAGATCCAGCAGCACGACGGCATGGTGGTGGAAGCAGCGGTGATCTCGGTAGGGCTTCGCCAAGCTCTACGAGAGGGAGAGGTGTTGCAGAGGGAGAGGGAGGCGCCAGGGACTTGGGTGCGGCTGCCCTCCCTCCCCCTTCTTTATATAGGGGCCAGGGGGGCGCTGTCCCCCTAAAGATTGGATCTCAAGGGGGGGCAAGGGGAGTGGCTTGCCCCCCAAACGAAGTGGGGCGCCCCCACCCATAGGGTTTCCAACCCTAGGCGCAGGGGGGCCCAAGGGGGGTGCACCAACCCACCAGGGGCTGGTTCCCTTCCCCACCTCAGTCCATGGGGCCCTCCGGGATAGGTGGCCCCACCCGGTGGACCCCCGGGACCCTTCCCGTGGTCCCGGTACAATATCGGTGACCCCCGAAATTTCCCGATGGCCGAAACTGGACTTCCTATATATAATTCTTCACCTCCGGACCATTCCGGAACTCCTCGTGACGTTCGAGATCTCATCCAGGACTCCGAACAACTTTCCGGTTACTGCATACTAGTATCTCTACAACCCTAGCGTCACCGAACCTTAAGTATCTATGTCTCCATCTTGAACATTTTCACGAATGGAGTTGAAGCGACGCTTAATGTGCCTAGTCTTCTTGTGAAACCTGGGCTCCTTGGTAAGGGCAATAGCTCCAGTGTTGTCACAGAAGAGGGTGATTGGCCCCGGCGCATTGGGTATAACTCCTAGGTCGGTGATGAACTCCTTCATCCAGACTGCTTCATGTGCTGCCTCCGAGGCTGCCATGTACTCCACTTCACATGTAGATCCTGCCACGATGCTTTGCTGGCAACTGCACCAGCTTACTGCCCCACCATTCAAAATATAAACATATCCGGTTTGTGACTTAGAGTCATCCAGATCTATGTCGAAGCTAGCGTCGACATAACCCTTTACGACGAGCTCTTCGTCACCTCCATATACGAGAAACATATCCTTAGTCCTTTTCAGGTACTTCAGGATGTTCTTGACCGCTGTCCAGTGTTCCATGCCGGGATTACTTTGGTACCTTCCTACCAAACTTACGGCAAGGTTTACATCAGGTCTGGTACATAGCATGGCATACATGATAGACCCTGTGGCCGAGGCATAGGGGAAGACACTCATCTTTTCTCTATCTTCTGCCATGGTCGGACATTGAGCGAAGCTCAATTTCACATCTTGCAATACAGGCAAGAACCCCTTCTTGGACTGATCCATATTGAACTTCTTCAATATCTTATCAAGGTATGTGCTTTGTGAAAGACCTATGAGGCCTCTCGATCTATCTCTATAGATCTTGATGCCTAATATGTAAGCAGCTTCTCCAAGGTCCTTCATTGAAAAACACTTATTCAAGTAGGCCTTAATGCTGTCCAAAAGTTCTATATCATTTGCCATCAAAAGTATGTCATCCACATATAATATGAGAAATGCTACAGAGCTCCCACTCACTTTCTTGTAAACGCAGGCTTCTCCATAAGTCTGCATAAGCCCAAACGCTTTGATCATTTCATTAAAGCGAATGTTCCAACTCCGAGATGCTTGCACCAGCCCATAGATGGAGCGCTGGAGCTTGCATACCTTGTTAGCATTCCTAGGATCGACAAAACCTTCCGGCTGCATCATATACAGTTCTTCCTTAAGATGGCCGTTAAGGAATGCCGTTTTGACGTCCATTTGCCATATCTCATAATCATAGTATGCGGCAATTGCTAACATGATTCGGACGGACTTCAGCTTCGCTACGGGAGAGAAAGTCTCATCGTAGTCAACCCCTTGAACTTGTCAATAACCCTTAGCGACAAGTCGAGCTTTATAGATGGTAACATTACCATCCGCGTCCGTCTTCTTCTTAAAGATCCATTTGTTTTCTATCGCTCGCCGATCATCGGGCAAGTATGTCAAAGTCCACACTTTGTTTTCATACATGGATCCTATCTCGGATTGCATGGCTTCAAGCCATTTGTTGGAATCTGGGCCTGCCATTGCTTCTTCATAGTTCGAAGGTTCACCGTTGTCTATCAACATGATTTCCAGGACAGGGTTGCCATACCACTCTGGTGTGGAACGTGTCCTTGTGGACCTATGAAGTTCAGTAGTAACTTGATCCGAAGTACCTTGATCATCATCATTAGTTTCCTCTCTAGTCAGTGCAGGCACCACAGGAACATCTTCCTGAGCTGCGCTACTTTTCGGTTCAAGAGGCAGTACTTCATCAAGTTCCACTTTCCTCCCACTTACTTCTTTCGAGAGAAACTCTTTCTCCAGAAAGGACCCGTTCTTGGCAACAAAGATCTTTCCTTCGGATCTGAGGTAGAAGGTATACCCAATGGTTTCCTTAGGGTATCCTATGAAGACACATTTTTCCGACTTGGGTTCGAGCTTTTCAGGTTGAAGTTTCTTGACATAAGCATCTCATCCCCAAACTTTTAGAAACGACAGCTTATGTTTCTTCCCAAACCATAATTCATACTGTGTCGTCTCAACGGATTTAGACGGTGCCCTATTTAAAGTGAATGTAGCTGTCTCTAGAGCGCATCCCCAAAATGATAGCGGTAAATCGATGAGTGACATCATAGATCGCACCATATCCAATAGAGTGCGATTATGATGTTTGGACACACCGTTACGCTGAGGTGTTCCATGCGGCGTGAGTTGTGAAACGATTCCACATTTCCTTATACCAAATTCGTGACTTAAGTATTCTCCTCCACAATCTGATCGTAAGAACTTTATCTTTCGGTCACGTTGATTCTCTACCTCATTCTGAAATTCCTTGAACTTTTCAAAGGTTTCAGACTTGTGTTTCATTAAGTAGACATACCCATATCTACTCAAGTCATCAGTGAGAGTGAGAACATAACGATATCCTCCATGAGCCTCAACACTCATTGGACCGCACACATTAGTATGTATGATTTCCAATAAGTTGGTTGCTCGCTCCATTGTTCTGGAGAACGGAGTCTTGGTCATTTTGCCCATAAGGCATGGTTCGCATGTGTCAAATGATTCATAATCAAGAGACTCCAAAAGTCCATCAGCATGGAGCTTCTTCATGCGTTTGACACCAATGTGACCAAGGCAGTAGTGCCACAAGTATGTGGGACTATCGTTATCAACTTTACATCTTTTGGTATTCACACTATGAATATGTGTAACATCACGTTCGAGATTCATTAAGAATAAACCATTGACCAGAGGTGCATGACCATAAAACATATCTCTCATATAAATAGAACAACCATTATTCTCGGATTTAAATGAGTAGCCATCTCGCATTAAATGAGATCCAGATACAATGTTCATGCTCAAAGCTGGCACTAAATAACAATTATTGAGGTTTAAAACTAATCTCGTAGGTAAATGTAGAGGTAGCATGCTGACGGAGATCACATCGACCTTGGAACCACTCCCGACGCGCATCGTCACCTCGTCCTTCGCCAGTCTCTGCTTATTCCGCAGCTCCTGTTTTGAGTTACAAATATGCGCAACCGCACCGGTATCAAATACCCAGGAGTTACTACGAGTACTGGTAAGGTACACATCAATTACATGTATATCACATATACCTTTGGTGTTGCCGGCCTTCTTGTCCGCTAAGTATTTGGGGCAGTTCCACTTCTAGTGTCCCTTTCCCTTGCAATAAAAGCACTCAGTCTCAGGTTTGGGTCCATTCTTTGGCTTTTTCCCGGCAGCTGACTTACCGGGCGTGGAAACTCCCTTGCCGTCCTTCTTGAAGTTCTTCTTACCCTTGCCTTTCTTGAAACTAGTGGTTTTATTGACCATCAACACTTGATGTTCCTTTTTGATTTCCACCTCTGCTGATTTCAGCATTGAAAATACTTCAGGAATAGTTTTCACCATCCCCTGCATATTGTAGTTCGTCACAAAGCTCTTGTAGCTAGGTGGGAGCGACTGAAGGATTCTGTCAATGACCGCCTCGTTCGGGAGGTTAATCTCCAGCTGGGACAAGCGGTTCTGCAACCCAGACATTTTGAGTATGTGCTCACTGACAGAACTATTTTCCTCCATCTTACAACTGTAGAACTTGTCGAAGACTTCATATCTCTCGACCCGGGCATGAGCTTGGAAAACCATTTTCAGCTCTTCGAATATCTCATATGCTCCGTGTTGCTCAAAACGCTTTTGGAGCCCCGGTTCTAAGCTGTAAAGCATGCCGCATTGAACGAGGGAGTAATCATCAGCACGTGACTGCGAAGCGTTCATAACGTATTGGTTCTCTAGGATGGGTGCTTCACCTAGCGGTCCTTCTAGAACATATGCTTTCTTGGCAGCTATGAGGATGATCCTCAGGTTCCGGACCCAGTCCGAATAGTTGCTGCCATCATCTTTCATCTTGGTTTTCTCTAGGAACGTGTTGAAGTTGAGGTTGACATGAGCGTTGGCCATTTGATCTACAAGGCATTTTGCAAAGGTTTTTAGACTAAGTTCATGATAATTAAGTTCATCTAATCAAATTATTTAATGAACTCCCACTCAGATTAGACATCCCTCTAGTCATCTAAGTGATACATGATCCGACTCAACTAGACCGTGTCCGATCATCACGTGAGACGGACTAGTCATCATCGGTGAACATCTCCATGTTCATCGTATCTTCCATACGATTCATGTTCAACCTTTTGGTCTCTTGTGTTCCGAGGCCATGTCTGTACATGCTAGGCTCGTCAAGTCAACCTAAGTGTTTTGCATGTGTAAATCTGTCTTACACCCGTTGTATGTGAACGTTAGAATCTATCACACCCGATCATCACATGGTGCTTCGAAACAACGAACTTTCGCAACGGCGCACAGTTAGGGGAAATACTTTCTTGAAATTACTATAAGGGATCATCTTATTTACTACCGTCGTACTAAGAAATAAGAAGCAAAACATGATAAACATCGCATGCAATCAAATAGTGACATGATATGGTCAATATCATATTGCTCCTTTGATCTCCATCTTCGGGGTGCCATGATCATCTTCGTCACCGGCATGACACCATGATCTCCATCATTATGATCTCCATCATCGTGTCTTCATGAAGTTGTCACGCCAACGATTACTTCTACTTCTATGGCTAACGTGTTTAGCAATAAAGTAAAGTAATTATTTACATGGCGTTATTCAATGACACACAGGTCATACAAAAAATAAAGACAACTCCTATGGCTCCTGCCGGTTGTCATACTCATCGACATCCAAGTCGTGATTCCTATTACAAGAACATGATCAATCTCATACATCACATATATTTCATTCATCACATCCTTTTGGCCATATCACATCACAAGGCATATGCTGCAAAAACAAGTTAGACGTCCTCTAATTGTTGTTGCATGTTTTTACGTGGCTTCTATAGGTTTCTAGCAAGAATGTTTCTTACCTACGTAAAACCACAACGTGATATGCCAATTTCTATTTACCCTTCATAAGGACCCTTTTCATCGAATCCGCTCCAACTAAAGTGGGAGAGATAGACACCCGCTAGCCACCTTATGCAACTAGTGCATGTCAGTCGGGGGAACCTGTCTCACGTAAGCGTATGTGTAAGTTCGGTTCGGGCCGCTTCATCCCACGATGCCGCCGAAGCAAGATAAGACTAGTATTGTCAAGAAAATTGACAACATCTACGCCCACAACAAGTTTGTGTTCTACTCGTGCATAGAAACTACGCATAGACATAGCTATGATACCACTGTTGGGGAACGTTGCAGAAAATAAAAAATTTCTATGCTTCACCAAGATCAATATATGGAGTCATCTAGCAACGAGATAGAGGAGTGCATCTACATACCCTTGTAGATCGCGCGGAAGCGTTCAAGAGAACGGGGTCGAGGGAGTCGTACTTGTCATGATCCAAATCACCGATGATCCTAGTGCCAAACGGACGACACCTCCGTGTTCAACACACGTATGGTTGGGGAAGACGTCTCCTCCTTCTTGATCCAGCAAGGGGGAGGGAGAGGTTGATGGAGATCCAGCAACACGACGGCGTGGTGGTGGAAGCAGTGGTGATCTCGGCAGGGCTTCGCCAAGCTCTACGATAGGGAGAGGTGTTGCAGAGGGAGAGGGAGGCGCCAGGGACTTGGGTGCGTCTGTCCTCCCCCCTTCTTTATATAGGGGCCAGGGGGGCACCGGCCCCCTAGAGATTGGATCTCAAGGGGGGGGGGCAAGGGGGTGGCTTGCCCCCCAAGCCAAGTGGGGCGCCCCCAACCCTAGAGTTTGCAACCCTAGGCACAGGGGGGCCCAAGGGGGCACACCAGCCCACCAGGGGCTGGTTCCCTTCCCCACTTCAGTCCATGGGGCCCTCTGGGATAGGTGGCCCCACCCGGTGGACCCTCGGGACCCTTCCGGTGGTCCCGATACAATACCGGTGACCCCCGAAACTTTCCCGATGGCCGAAACTGGACTTCCTATATATAATTCTTTACCTCCGGACCATTCCGGAACTCCTCATGAAGTCCGGGATCTCATTCGGTACTCCTAACAACTTTTGGGTTACCGCATACTAGTATCTCTACAACCCTAGCGTCACCGAACCTTAAGTGTGTAGACCCTACGGGTTCAGGAGAGATGCAGTCATGACCGAGACGACTCTCCGGTCAATAACCAACAGCGGGATCTAGATACCCATGTTTGCTCCCACATGTTCCACGATGATCTCATCGAATGAACCATGATGTCGAGGATTCAAGTAATCCCGTATACAATTCCCTTTGTCAATCGGTACGTTACTTGCCCGCGACTCAATCGTCGGTATCCTAATACCTCGTTCAATCTCGTTACCAGCAAGTCACTTTACTCGTACCGTAATGCATGATCCCGTGACCAACCACTTAGTCACTTTGAGCTCATTATGATGATGCATTTCCGAGTGGGCCCAGAGATACCTCTCCGTCATACGGAGTGACAAATCCTAGTCTAGATCCGTGTCAACCCAACAGACACTTTCAGAGATACCTGTAGTATACCTTTATCGTCACCCAGTTACGTTGTGAAGTTTGGAACACCCAAAGCACTCCTACGGCATCCGGGAGTTACACGATCTCATGGTTTAAGGAAATGATACTTGACATCGGAAAAGCTCTAGCAAACGAACTACACGATCTTGTGCTATGCTTAGGATTGGGTCTTGTCCATCACATCATTCTCCCAATGATGTGATCCCGTTATTAATGACATCTAATGTCCATGGTCAGGAAACTGTGACCATCTATTGATAAATGAGCTAGTCAACTAGAGGCTTACTAGGGACATGTTGTGGTCTATGTATTCACACATGTATTACGATTCTCGGATAACACAATTATAGCATGAATAAAAGACAATTACCATGAATAAGGAAATATAATAATAACCATTTTATTATTGCCTCTAGGGCATATTTCCAACAGCCTTCGCACAACATCTTATCCACCTGCCATTCCCATCATCCAATATGACTAACTATCCGATGGTTCAATATGCTGATGACACGATCCTTCTCTTACCTGCCTGCCCATCCCAAGCTACTGTGATGAAGGCTATCCTTATGGACTATGATGTCTCTATTGGACTCAAAATCAACTTTGACAAGTCCACACTTGTCCCGATCAATATGTCCCCAGAGAAAACTGATGAGATTGCTCAAATCTTTGGGTGCTCGATCGGCACCATGCCCTTCACCTACCTCGGCTTGCCCATGGGTACCACTAGGCCAAGTGTGCTTGACCTTATGCCACTAGTGCATGGTGTGGAAAGGAAGCTGTCGACGGCCTTGTCCCTAATGTCCACTGGAGCCAAACTCACTTTGGTCAACTCGGCGATCACCTCTATGATCATTTATGCCATGTGCACAATCAAGCTTCCTCTGAGGGTGGTTGAACATTTGGACAAACTCCACAGATACTGCCTCTGGGCAAAAAACACAGATGATGGAGTCAAATCAAATTCCTTAGCGGCGTGGGATCTGGTTTGTAGGCCAAAGTTGAAAGAGGTATGGTGTTATGACATCAAAACCCAAAATGTGGCTCTCCTTCTTAAACACCTCTTCAAGTTCTATAACAAAGATGATGTGCTGTGGGTTTCTATGGTTTGGAATGCATACTACCCTGACAAAATTCCTCACTCTTGCAATTCAGTTGGCTCATTCTGGTGGCGTGATGTTATGACACACAGCGACATTTTCAGAGGGATCACGAGGCTCCTCGACCTTATTCTGGAAGGATGTATGGCTTAATGGTGTGGATCACCCTCTGATGCAATCTTTTCCCAAGGCATTCTCCTTCTGCACAGATGAGGACGCGGCTGTTGTGTCTGTTTTGCTTGCCAATGATCCCAGCGATCTGTTCCACCTCCCGCTCCCTGCGCAAGCCAGACAGGAGGTCAGAGAGATGTAATCCCACTCTGCCCATGTGTTGCTTGATATGGATGTTAATGAGGTTTGGCCCTGCTCCATTGCTAACAAGTTCTCCTCCAAAGTTTACTATGAACATTTCTTCAGGGAGGTGGTGGTAGATGAAATGTTTGGTTGGCTTTGGAAAGCAAAATGGCCCATCAAATTCAAAGTTTTCTGCTGGCTGTTGATGGTGGATCGACTAAACACTAGAAATATGCTCAAACACCGTCATTACAATGTTGTTAACAACAATTACGCCTGCCTATTTTGTGATCAGCCGCCTAAAGAGACTGTGGAGCACCTCTTCTTTCATTGCCCTGTCAGGGTGCAATGTTGGGCTAGGCTGGGGATTCATTGGCCTAATCTTGACAACATCTCATGTTGATTCATGCTGGGAAGCAGAGATGGGTCTAGCCTATCTTCATGGACATTTTTATGTTGTCCTCCTAGAGCATCTGGAAGGAACGCAACAACAAGCATTTTCGAGGGGTGCCTCACTCTGTTGACTCTTGGCTTGCTCGCTTTAAGATCCTGGTGGAACTCCTGGAACACAATTGCAAACAAGAGTTGCACCACTTCATCTCCACGTTCCTCCAAAGCTTGTAAAAAAACCCTTGTAACTGTCTTTGTACTACCACACCCTCAGTTGTAATCTTTCTTGGTAGACCCTTTTAGACATGGCATGAGGGCCTTAACCCCACCTCTGTAAGTATGTAAGTTTGTGACATGGTTTAATACAAAGTCAGCGGGAGCCTCTCCCACTGTCACTTAACCCTAAAAAAGCATGTCTAAACTAAGCAGATGACATATTTGATGTATAAAGTAAGCAATGCAAGGCACCACATGCATGGTATAACCAACATCAGCATGCCAAGTTAGAGCGAAGACCTCAGGGGGTAAATAGGAGTGGTCTTCTCCTTCTGAATCCCCCTCAGAACAGATATCTTCCTCTCGATTACAATCCAAAATGGGTGGATGGGGGCTGCCTTTGCGCCTACCATGGAGCGACGTCTGCATGAAATTTTATTACCACGCAAGGCTCGTTTCTTTTGCTCTACATGTTCAGTTCCATTGTGTACAATAACTGACATGCATAGGAATAAAACATAGTGAGATTATGTAAGTTGTGCATGCAGAAATCCAGAGTGATGGTAGCAACCTGTGGAGAGACCCAAAACAAATGATAGCAGGCAGATAATGGCTTCAGTTAAAAAATACAGATAATGGCTTCTTTACTGTTTCTTTCCCGCCCAACATGAAACTCATAGTAGACACCAGAGATTAACCAGAGAGTAGATAGATACTATTGAGTGCGGCCCCGATATGTACCCCACAACCATTTTAAAACTCAAGTTTGACCATTAGTTTGGAGCTGACTCAGAGTCTAATCGGTGAATAGGATGATAAAGTAGCATGTAATATTAAGCGATGCATAACGTAAGCAAACACGAAAGAGTGCGATCTCTCTTGCAGACCCGTGTAGTCCTCGAGGTCATCTGCTTGGTTGATGATGGTACTGCAGTTTTCATGGCTGCCGGCATCGGGGAAGAAGATCTGAGGCGGCAAAAGATAGTCTGGAGGCCGGATCCCTGCTATGCTGGACGATTCTGTCATTGGAGCAGCTGAGATGGGGTGGACGACGGTGCAGCAGGAGCGTGACAAACCACGCAAGGTTTTCTTTGACAACTATCTGTAAGAGAAGTAATTCTGTAAGGGCTCGTTTGAATTGGAGTATTCTAACAACGTAGGGATAGGAAATACACAGTAATAGGATAGGAATGCACGTGCGAAACAGAGAATTTAAAAACACAGGATTTCTGCCAATCTGGGTGTTTGGTTCACAAGAATTGGAAGATCACAGGATGCAAAGAAGCATGGTGAGATTAAGTCAAACCACAAGAAAATGTATAGTTATAATGCTATTATGCTACTATCTCTTAGTCTTGTGCGTCATGAATAGGAGTTTGAAAAGGAGGACAAGTGGATATTAAAATTCCTAAGGTTTTTCTTTCAAGGAGACACTAAAGGAACAAATCCTATAGTTTTCCTTTGCTTCATTCCTTTGAACCAAATGCATGAATAATAGTACCATTGGAAACTTTCCAATTCCTATGTTTTTCCTTCACTTTTCCTTTCAAGCATTGGTGATTCTAGTAGGCACGCTTGAGCAAGGAAAAGCCTACTCAAAAAATGTTTTTATGCTACTTCTACTACTTTGGACCCGGGCGGCTGCCCTACTAGCTCAACTCCTAGGCCCATTGATAAATGCACAGCTCAAACGCGCAGAGATAAATAATGATGGCATTCAAGAGAGTCCATCACGGATAGCTAAGTTGCCTGGTACTTCACTGCTTGTCATATAGTCGGAGAAACTAATCATATTTCACGTTACTGCGTGTGCTCATTGGACAATATATATAACATGTAGAGTAAAAAAGAGATGCAACAAGTGTACAACCTCTTTGCCGAAGCCATGTCGATCTCAGCGTGATTGGGTTGGTCGGTGAGGATGATCTGGCTGACTTGGCTGTCGAAGGAGGGGGAAGAGGATCTTGGGCATCTTGAGATGGAGCCCGGGGTACTGCTTCGCTATGATGGAGGGTTTCATCGTTAGAGTAGCTCTGGTGAGTTGTGCGACACCGAGGCTGAAGCAGGACAGGAGAGACAATGTTAACCTGAGTGGAATTCTAATAGCATCTCCAATAGATGACGTAAAATACATAACCACAAAGTGCTAGATGTAAAATACATCAGCCGCTCATTTCTAAACTTAACTGCCGAAACTGAATTTAACTGTCGAAACTGAACTTAACTGTCAAAACTGAATTTTACTTTCAAAACTGAACACACTAGAGGTGAGGCTACACGTCAGTCGACTGACTTTTTCATCTCTGGACAGTCGATTTTCTAGCCATTGGATACGAAATCAAGGGCCTGCAGTTCATCTTCAACCTCCACCCCCCTGAGCCGCCACCTACCACCGGCCAAACAGCCACCCCCCACCGTCCGCGGCCGGAGGTGCGCCGCCCTGCCCGCCCAAAAAACACTCCCCACCACCGGTCCGCCGGCGCCCCCGCCATCCCTCTAGGCCCCCCTGTGCCGAGCTTTTTCTCCGGCGATTCCC
>NC_041381.1:188534042-188577772 GCF_002162155.2 Triticum dicoccoides
GGCGAGCCCCCCTCCCCGCTGCGGCTGGTTCTTCCTTAACTCTGGCGAGCCCCCCACCCCCTAAAAATTGACTGACCCAAAAGTCGATTCAGTCGACTGAAGTGTCGCTAAATTGGAGCAGCATCGCAAGCAAGAGCAAGATCGAGAGCAGCAGTGCGAGCAAGAGCAAGAGCAATAGCAAGAGCACACCGGGCAGGGGACCGAGAGCAAGAGCAGAGCATCAGTGCGAGGAAGAGCTAAAGCAGCAACAACTCCTACTGATGTGGACGTCGCCGCCAAGGGAGCGACGCCTTGGAGGAAGTGGCCGGCGACGCCGTCGTGGATGGAGCCGCGATGTGTTGGCTCAGGACTGAGCGCCGACAGTACCGTGAGATCGAAACAAGAAGAAAATGCGGCGGTTAGTGTACAACCTCTTTGGTGTCGCCGATTAGGCCGCAGGTTCATCCGAGGAAACGGTGATGATGCTGCTCTTCCGGTGGTGCATGTGAAGATGGTGGTGTGGGAATCGAGGTGGCGCAAAATACAAGGGGAACATCGGGGCAACTCCTTGGAGGTGGAGGATGGGGTGGCTGAACCGGCGGTATGACGAGATCGATGAAGGATCCTCATCCGGTACGGTGGATGAGGGACATCAATGTGTTGCAGTGGATGACGTCATCGGGGAAGAGGCTCCGGGGAGTTGGTGGGCAGAGGAGGGTGTGGAGCTTTGCGGGGTTTTGCAGCCTCGGTGTATGAATGGGTGGGTGGATGGGATGGGAGTGAGGAACCATGGCTTAGGGACACGCTTATTCGAAATGTGGGGTAAGTTACGAAAGTACCCCCACTAATTTGAGGCGGTTCTTTTGGTTCAGGGGTATCACGGGCATTTCGCATGTCAAGATTTCACAGGAGGTGGGAGTTTTCACGCGTGTTTTAATTTCGGAATAGCAAGGCGCGGGTTGAGATGGACGGAGTTGTCAAAGCACAACGAGACAAATATATATCTTAAATATTTCGGGCCAACAAGGCGCGGGTTGAAATTTCTAGACAAGCCTAACGTGTACTGTACCAAGTCAATTCGCACTTCCGTCGACGAAGAAACAAAAAGAAATCAATTTGCAGCACACAAGAGAGTCTAGTCCCATGTACTGTACCAAATCAATTCACACTACAAATGTCATTCAAAACTTTGAATTCATGTTATGTTCAATTAAAATATTTCGCTACGTGTATAATGCATGCAACCTATTACTCAAATGAACGTTTTAGTGCATTCCAAACGTATATACTACCGCTTCAATATGAACTAAATTTGAATTCATTTCTCTATTTGAATAAGATCTACAATAATGATTGTTGTGAAGTCAAACCATTTGAATTCGTTTCTCTATTTTAATAAGATCTACAATCATCATTATTTTCAAGTTAAACCATCGTTTGTGTATTATCTTCACAGCACACCACATGATTACTCTAGAGTTAGATATGAACTATGTGTACTATATGAACTCGAACTCGATTTTTTGAATTCACTTTATGTTGATTTCAAATCATAGTACATTTCAAGCTCTAGCTAGATCTTCATAATCTAAACCATGCCTCATATGTATAATGTGTTTATCACATAATGTATGGTGCCCCGCCCCCTATGCCTACAAGTATTTAGATGTGAGTTGCAAACAGCACACATTACCACAAATTCAAATAAAATGTGAGATTGTTCGATATATAGTATTGTTTAGATTGTTCGATATTTAGTTGTAAGCTGCAAACGCCACACATTATCAGAAATTCAAATAAAATGTGAGATTGTTCGATGTATAGTATGGTTTAGATTGTTCGACATTTAGGTGTGAGTTGCAAACGCCATGCATTATCACATTATGGTATAACATGTGCAGAACCACATCACGCGTATCCCCGCCATATTCATGCATGCATATGTTTATAACACTATGATCTCCTATTCAAATATATGAATCCACTTTCATATCAAATTATAATCTTTGTTAGTCTCTTACACCCACGCAATCCTCTAACCTTTGTAGCTAGCACTAACTTTCTCTCCTGCATGCACACGCCCTCCTCCACTCCAAAAAATGCACTTCCGTGATGATACATGTTTGTCACAGTAGGTCACATTTTCTGTCATGCATGTACATCCATGAAGATTTTATCACAGAATCAAGATAGTCATACCTGTGTTGTCGTAGAAGTGTTCCATGACATTACCAAAATTATCATCACGGAAGTGTCCACTTCCATGACGATAAATCGCGCGTCATAGAAGTGCTTTCGTCAAGGGTGACCGACACGTGGCATCCACCGTAACGGAACGCCGTTAAGCTATCGGGTCCGGTTTTGGATCCGATAAGCCGTTAACATCCCCGACCAATGGGGATTTTCCACGTGTAAAATCATCATTGGCTGGAGGAAACACGTGTCGTCTCAGAGTTGGTACAGATGTCATCCACTCATTGGACCGAAGGTGCCTATGATAAGTCGACACGTGGCACGGCCCAACAGAGGCCCATTCCTGTGAAAAGGCCGTCCCGTTTGACTTGGTCAAAAGGTGGCGGGCCGGCCCACGGAAAGCCTGTTAACGGCTTGTTCACATATAGCCCATTTAGCCCGCTAACACAGGGCCCGTTACGGTCTATCCAAATTAGGCCCAGTAGCGTCATCTGGGCCATCAAATATGATTCCAGCCCATTTTAACTTCCGGCCCATGTATGACCCATGACATCTTTTGGCCCATATGAGGCCCTTTGTAACTCTTGGCCCATTAACGACCCGTGGTGAAACTGGCCCATAATGAACAGTGTATCACTTTATACCCATTAACAACCCATTATTCCATTGGGCCGTTTCTAGCCCATGTTATCTTTCGGCCTTCTCAGGGCCCATTTATTCTTGGGCTCATTTCCAGCATTCGGTTACTTACGACCCGTTACTATCATTTTCTGCTTGTGGGCCAAATTCAGCCGTTGTTACAGTCGGCCCGTTTGTGGCCCGTTAATACGCTGGGCCGTTTTCCTAGCTTCATCAAATACGGCCTTTTAACGACGGCCCGTTATGGTCATCCCATGAATGGACGATTCCAACTCTAGCCCGTTTACGGCCATAATGCGGTATGTTATTGGCCCATGTTTGGCCAATCGATCATACAACCCATATAAGGCCCATTGATGATACGGCCCGTAGAATGCCCATTGTGTCTACGGCCCGTAGAAGGCCCATTGTTTCTACGGCCGGTAGGAGGCCCAGTGTCACTACAGTAAATATGTAGCCCATGGTTATTGTGGCCTAGTTTTAAAAAATAGGTTATTGCGGCCACTAGCAAACCGCGGAAAAAGAACTGCACTGACTAAAAGCAAACAAATAAACAAGACAACAAGGAAGAAAATAAGCAAGCAACTTACGCTAGGCTATCACGGCTATTACACATATTAAATCCACCGGGTATCAAAAGTTCGCCACCAGTGCAAATATAGGGAACAAAGCAGCATATCATATACACTGGTTGTCAAAGTTGGCGACCAGCACAAATAAACGCTGCAGCAAAACAAATCCAGAACTGAAACCACTTCAGAAGATCTCAAGAAACAATATCCTAGGTACCCATAATGCTGGCTAGATGCTTAGCAAGCTTATTAACTTTCTCTTGTTTGGCGCTTAAATCCTCCAGCGCTTGATGTTGCACTAGGAAGTATGCATCTGAATTCTGCAGGGACTTTCTCAGTCCTACAGCTTCCTGTCGCAGCACATCTGATCGATGTCTTTCAACTTGAAGTTGAGAATCAAGAAGACGAATTGATTCAGGAGTTCGAAGAGCTTGTGCCAGCAGTAGTGGCCAGTAACTCGAACACTACATCAAGACAGGACTTTTGAATTCTCTCACTATCGTCAATATAGTTTTTATTAGCTTTCTTGGAGACCAACAGGGATGTCTCAGTATCTTGAACCTTATCTGCATTACTTCCTTTACCATTGCATAACGGGGTATTGTTCTCCAATATTTTGTCTGCATTCTAAAACAGAAACAAGAAGACACATCACATGTTTACCATGTTTGTCGGCGTCGTGGACTTGGGGGTATCCAGTCCTGCATGCCTGCGGCTCACCACGTGGCTCTATCGACGGCCTGGTACAACCCAGCTTCAACAACAACACAGCAAGACCCTCGCGAGGGGCCAAGCCTCGTGAGGCGAACGACACCAAGACCCCTGAAGGAGTTGGCCTCCTCAGGAGGGCTCCTGAGGGGCGGAGAATTCTATGTACATACCTCATGAGGCTCAGGTGATGTGAGCCATGATGACCAAGGCCAGGTGGGCGCCAGGCGGGTACAGAGCGCAGGTTTCCTCTTTGGTGCAAGGGAGGCAAGCCACAGGCGTGGAGTCCCGAGGAATTAGCCAAAGGTTTCCATTCTGGTGCAACAAGACCAAGACCGCTAGGACGGCAGGACTGTACTACCAGCCCACCGTAGGCGCGGAGTCCCGAGGTCATCACCGAGCCCACCGCAGCGTCACGACCAGAGGCTTTTCGCAGGCGAAGACTACTTTTGTCAGGATAGACTGTACTACTTGTCCCCTTTCGAATCCCACCATTGTGGAATCCCTTCACGCTCCTATTTGGGAAGAGGACCAAGGCACTATATATAGGACTTAGCCACCACCATAGTAGGGAGATCCATTCCACCCCGAGCACCACACCAGCTCAAGAACACCTCACCTCCTGAGGCTTGTTCATCCTTTGTACTAGTTCATCCATAGCCCCACGAGGCAATCCACCATACCACACTAGAGTAGGGTATTACACCACAATGGTGGCCCAAACCAGTATAAATCTCTGCGCCTTTGTGTCTCTGTGAGCTCTACGCGCTAGGCTAGGGAGGATCGCGAGTAGGCAGGCTGGGCAGGTTGAGATCTCCACACGCACCCCAGTGTTTGAACCTCTCACAGGTTGCTAGATGCCAAAATTTGACATTTGGCTCGCCAGGTAGTGGTGCGTCGGAATCCTCTTCCTCGGCCTCCAGATTGTGCCACTGACCCATATGGCGGGTGCTCCTCCATCAGCCTCATCGCTGCACTGCTTCGCCCTCTCCCTGCGGCAAGTGCAGAGGCCACACAAGTTCTGACCGGAGATGCCACCACACTATGACGGCGCGGCGGATCCAGCCCCCTTCCTTCAGGCGTACGAGGAAGCAGTTTGGGCGGCTGGTGGGGATGAGAAGGTGAATGCCAACTGGTTCCCCATGGCCCTCGTATGCGCGCCACGCGCCTGGTTGCTCAACCTACCAGCGTCTTCTGTGGCCTCCTGGGAGGAGCTGCGCGACCTCTTCCTCGCCCACTACGCGGCGCTGACGCCTCCAGTCATCGCAGCTCTCCTGGGCGGCTCGCAGGCGCCACCCTCCGACCGCCACGTCAAGCACTTCTATAGGCGGGCAGGCAATACTGAGGCGGGCTCAGGGGCTCCCCCGGGCTGGGCGGCGCCCCAAGCTGACCTCGCCTTCGGCCCCGAAGATCACCATGTTGTCACGACGGGAGCAGGCGCGCTCCCAATGCTCTGCACCCCCACCATCTACCATGTGGCGATCACCAAGACCCTCATCGATGGTGGAGCCGGCCTCAACAAGCTCTCACCAGAGGCGTTCGGCCTGCTCCATGTACCACCCAGCCAGCTCCGCCCCTCCAAGCCCTTCCCCGGAGTTGGGGACGGTTCCACCAGGCCCCTGGGGCAGATCCGCCTAACTGTCACCTTTGGGACCCGTGACAACTACCGCACCGAGCTCGTCGACTTCGACATCGCCAAGATCAACCTGCCGTACAACGCTATTCTGGGATACCCAGCCTTGGCGCAGTTTATGGTTGCGAGCCTACGACCCATCCCGCGTACAACCTCATGAAGATGTCGGGCAACAACAGTGTCCTCATGGTGGTAGGAGACACCAAAGGCGCACTGCAGGCCCTCAAGCTCGCCTTCAAGATAGCCGCAACCGCGATACCCAGCAAGAAGGAGGATCAGGAGGCCCTAGAGGCAGTGCCTGCCAAGAAGAAGCAGTTGTTCTCGCATGACCGAGCTGAGACGAAGCAAGTGCCGGTCTATGAGGATGGGACGTCCAGTGCCACCTTCACCATTGATCAACTTTCTGCGAGCCAACAAGGATGTATTCGCCTGGGAACCCAAACACCTGGCCGGTGTCCCGAGGGGGATAATCAGCACCATCTGAGAGTATGCCCAAATGTGCGGCCGATGAAGCAGAAGGCTCGCGGCAGTCCACCGAGAAGCAGACCTTCATCGTCCAATAAACCCGTAAGCTACAAGCCGCAGGGGTCATCAAAGAGGTGCGGTACCTAGAGTGGCTAGTGAACCCCGTCATCGTCCCCAAGAAAGGAGGGAAGGAGCGCATGTGTGTCGACTTCACCAACCTCAACAAGGCCTGCCCTCAAGACCCCTTTCCGCTCCCTCGCATCAACCAGATCATCGACTCCACTGCCAAGTGCGACCTGTTGTGCTTCCTGGACGCCTTCTCCGGCTATCACCAGATCAAGATGGCCGTGGAGGATGTGGAGAAGACGGCATTCCTCACCCCATGCGGGGTGTACTGCTACACCTGCATGCCCTTCGGGCTGCACAACGTTGGAGCAACATTCCAGCGGTTGATGCACATCACCCTGGGTTCGCAGCTCGGGAGAAACGCGGAGGTCTACGTCGATGATATAGTGGTGAGGTCTCGCGAGGCCAGGACTCTGATAGAAGATCTGGAGGAGATGTTCGCCAGCCTGCGCACGGTGGATCTTCGGCTTAACCCCGAGAAGTGTGTGTTTGGGGTCCCCTCCGGCAAGCTATTGGGCTTCTTGGTATCACACAGAGGGATCGAGGCTAACCCAGAAAAGGTCAAGGCAATAGAAGACATGAACCCCCCGCAGACCCTGAAGGAGATGCAGAAGCTGGCAGGCTGCATAACCTCGCTTGGATGCTTCATTTCCAAGCTGGGGTAGCGCACCCTCCTGTTTTTCAAGCTGATGAAAAGGAAGGAGCCAATTGAGTGGACCCCCGAGGCAGACGTAGCCTTCCAGGACCTCAAGAGATATCTGACCAGTCCGCGTGTGATGGTGGCACCGCGCTTACTTGAGCCCTTGGTGCTCTATCTGGCAGCAGCCCCACACTCAGCAAGCGCCACCCTGGTAGCGCTAAGGAAGGAGTGGCCGGTCAAGAAGCCGCAGCAGGATGCACAGCCAGCAAGCGAAGTGCAGCACACCCCAGGTAAGGCATTTGAAGTCTCTGCCGGCGCAGCGGCCAACATTCCTCCTGAGGCTACAGATGGCCCCATGGCTATCAAGGCTCCGGAGCACAGGCCTCATGAGGACAAGAGGGACCTGTTCCCCTGTGAAGAACAAGATTATGCTGATGCCTCCTCCCTTGTTGAGCACCCCATTTACTTCGTCAGCATAGTACTGAGGGAGGCCCGGGCACGATAGCCCATGCCACAGAAGCTCTTGCTCGCACTTCTAGTCGCCTCCAGGAAGTTGCGCCACTACTTTCAAGGCCACCCCATCAAAGTTGTCTCAGCATACCTGAGGGAGTCCTGGATTAGGGGGTGTCCGGATGGCCGGACTAAGACCTTTGGCTAGACTCCCAGACTATGAAGATACAAGATTGAAGACTCTGTCCTGTGTCCGGATGGGACTTTCCTTGGCGTGGAAGGCAAGATTGGCGATACGATATGAAGATCTCCTCCCATTGTAACCGACTCTGTGTAACCCTAGCCCTCTCCGGTGTCTATATAAACCGGAGAGTTTTAGTCCGTAGGACGAACAACAATCATACCATAGGCTAGCTTCTAGGGTTTAGCCACTCCGATCTCGTGGTAGATCTACTCTTGTACCACCCATATCATCAATATTAATCAAGCATGAGTAGGGTTTTACCTCCATTGAGAGGGCCCGAACCTGAGTAAAAACATCGTGTCCCTTGTCTCCTGTTACCATCCGCCTAGACGCACAGTTCGGGACCCCCTACCCGAGATCCGCCGGTTTTGACACCGACATTAGTGCTTTCATTGAGAGTTCCTCTGTGTCGTCGCCTTTAGGCCCGATGGCTTCTTCGCTCGACAATCGCGATGCGGTCCGGGATGAGACTTTTCTCCCTGGACAGATCTTCGTATTCGGCGGCTTCGCATTGCGGGCCGACTCGTTCGGCCATCTGGAGCAGATCGAAAGCTACGCCCCTGGCCACCAGGTCAGGTTTGGAATATTAAACTACACAACCGACATCCGCGGGGACTTGATCTTCGACGGATTCGAGCCACGACCGGGTACGCCGCACTATCACGATGGGCATGATTTAGCTCTGTCATCGGACAACACCCAGAGCGTCGCTCAGGTGTCCGCTCCGACCATTAGCTCAGAGCCCGTTGTGCCAGTCGGGGACGGACGGTTGGACGCCGCCCCGGAAGCTGCAACCTCTACTGCGATAGAGCCGGATACCAGCCTAGTCCCTCGCAAGGCCCGTGACTCCAAGGTGCCGGACTCCGATCCGGACTCCGTAAATCACGCACCTCTTCTGATTAAGCCCGACTGGGCTCCGGTCATGGAGTTCACCGCCGCGGATGTCTTTCAGCACTTGCCTTTCGGCAATATCCTGAATTCATTAAAGTCTCTCTCTTTGTCAGGAGAGCCCCAGCCGGACTACGGCCAACACGGTTGGGATGCGGACGATTAAGAAATTCGTAGCCCACCCACCACCCACTTCATAGCCACTGTCGACGATTTAACCGACATGCTCGACTTTGACTCCGAAGACATCGACGGCATGGACGCCGATGAAGGAGACGATCAAGAACCAGCACCTATAGGGAACTGGAAAGCCAAATCGTCATATGACATATACATGGTGGACACCCCTAAAGCGGGGGATGGCGAGGAGAAAACGGAGGATGACCCCTCCAAGAAGCAACCCAAGCGCCAACGTCAGCGGCGCTGCTCTAAGTCTCGCCAAAGCAAAAACGGTGATTCCGGCACCGGAGATAACAACATGCCGGACAGTGCCGAAGACAACCCCCTCCAGCAGGATTCAGTGCAGGAGGACGAAGGAGCCAGCCCTCATGAGAGAGCGGCCGACAAAGAGGATGAGGACGACAATTACATGCCTCCCTCTGAAGACGAGGCAAGCCTCGATGACGACGAATTCGTCATGCCAGAGGATCCCGTCGAACAAGAGCGTTTCAAACGCAAGCTCCTAGCCACGGCAAGCAGCTTCAAGAAGAAACAGCAGCAGCTTAGAGCTGACCAAGACTTGCTAGCCGACAGATGGATCGAAGTCCTGGCGGCCGAAGAGTATAAACTAGAACGCCCATCCAAGAGCTACCCAAAGCGCAGGCTGCTACCCCAACTTGAGGAGGAAGCAACTAAACCTACATCAGTAGCGTACGATGCGCCCGATCGGCCACCCCGTGGCCGCGATAGAGAGGCCTTCAGGCCCTCAACCCAAGCCGCACCCCTACACCGCTCAAAACATACCAGAGTACGGGGAGACGCAACAGACATGCGAGACATCTTGGAGAATAAGGCAAGGCAAACAAGATCAATCTACGGATCGCATGGGCGCCCCGCTTCACGTGACGCTAGCCGTCATGTCGGACACAATAAGTATGGCCCGGCCGAATACAACGGACCAAGCTCGTCCGAGCTGCGTCATGATATAGCCCAGTACAGCGGCGCCGCACACCCACTATGCTTCACAGACGAAGTAATGGATCATCAAATCCCCGAGGGCTTCAAACCCGTAAACATTGAATCATACGATGGCACAACAGATCTTGTGGTATGGATTGAGGATTATCTCCTTCATATCCACATGGCCCGTGGTGATGATCTACACGCCATCAAATACCTCCCGCTCAAGCTCAAAGGACCAGCTCGACATTGGCTTAACAGCCTGCCAGCAGAGTCAATTAGTTGTTGGGAGGACCTGGAATCCGCATTCCTTGACAACTTCCAGGGCACGTATGTGCAACCACCAGACGCCAATGACCTAAGCCACATAATCCAGCAGCCAGAGGAATCGGCCAGACAATTCTGGACACGGTTCCTAACCAAGAAAAACCAAATAGTCGATTGTCCGGACGCCGAGGCCCTTGCAGCCTTCAGACACAACATCCGAGACGAATGGCTTGCCTGGCACCTAGGACAGGAAAAGCCGAAGTCTATGGCAGCCCTCATGACACTCATGACCCACTTCTGTGCGGGAGAAGACAGCTGGCGGGCTTGTAGCAATAACATAACCAAGAGCCCCGACAATTCGGATACCAAGGATAACAACGGCAGGTCACGTCGCAACAAGCATAAGCGCCGCATTAACGGTGACAATACTGAAGATACGACAGTCAATGCCGGATTCAGAGGCTCTAAACCGGGTCAGCGGAAGAAGCCATTCAAAAGAAACCCTCAGGGCCCATCCAGCTTAGACCGGATACTCGATCGCTCGTGCCAGATACATGGTACCCCCGAACAGCCAGCCAATCACACCAACAGGGATTGTAGGGTGTTCAAGCAGGCAGGCAAGTTAAGTGCCGAGACCAGAGACAAGGGGCTACATAGCAATGACGAGGAGGGGCCCCGGCCGCTGAACAACAAAGGACAGAAGGGATTTCCCCTGCAAGTTTGGACGGTGAATATGATATACAAAACCCACATCCCCAAAAGGGAGCGGAAGCATGCTCTCAAGGACGTCTATGCACTGGAGCCAGTCGCCCCAAAGTTCAACCCATGGTCCTCCTGCCCGATCACCTTCGATCGAAGGGACCATCCCACCAGCATCCGTCACGGTGGATTCGCTACACTGGTCCTAGACCCAATTATCGACGGATTTCACCTTACCAGAGTCCTAATGGATGGCGGCAGTAGCCTGAACCTGCTTTATCAGGACACAGTGCGAAAAATGGGCATCGATCCTTCAAGGATTAAACCCACAAAGACAACCTTCAAAGGTGTCATACCAGGGGTAGAAGCCAGCTCTACACGCTCGGTCACACTCGAGGTGGTCTTCGGTTCCCCCGATAACTTCCGGAGCGAGGAGTTAATCTTCGACATAGTCCCATTCCGCAGCGGCTATCACGCCCTGCTCGGACGAACCGCATTTGCAAAATTCAATGCGGTGCCGCACTACGCATATCTCAAGCCCAAGATGCCAGGACCTCGCGGAGTCATCACGGTAAACGGAAACACCGAACGCTCTCTCCGAACGGAGGAGCACACGGCAGCCCTGGCGGCGGAAGTACAGAGTAGCCTCTCAAGGAAGTTCTCCAATCCAGGCGTCAAACGTCCGGACAATGTCAAGCGAGCCCGAAGTAACCTACAACAAATCCGGTTGGCACGTTCCGAGCAAGCATAGCAGTGCGGCCCCAACCCCAGCCCCCGCCAAACGGCGATACTGGTACCACGCGTACATAATTACGCCTTAGAGATATCATGGGCATAAGGGGAGGGGCACAACAACGACACGCCCAGAATGCGGCTCAACCGCACTAAGGGGCTCCCTATTTCGCTGTTTTCCTTTTCACACACTTTCAGGACCCAACTATTCGGAAGGCCTGTCCGGCAATACACTCGCCGAACCCACGATGCAACAGCCAGGGAGGAAGCAAGCCACGTCAAAAGTCCAGGTGGTCTCTATAACGATTTTAATACCTGTTTTACTTACAATCCCGCAGCTTGCCCCTGGAGGGGAATATGTCCAATACTCCCATCTCTTGCTTACCGCACTTCTTGTATCGTTCTGCTTTCGCAGCAGCCCTTTTTTAATAACAATATATAGCTCTTACCTATTATTGTACTTATCTATTTTTACATACAAATATGTTCAGTCATGACATTCTGCAACCGTACACTTTGGTACGGATAATACACCAGGGGCTTACAACACCTCATAACATGGTGTGAGAAGACCGAACACTCTAACGAGTGCGGCACCCCGAACATATAGCACTATATGCATCGGCTCCGAATCATGTCTTTGGTCAATAGTTGGGTTTGCCCGGCTCCCATGTTTTGGTACCTTACATTCCGCATTTTGGCTAAGGTAGCGCTGGGAGAACTACTGCGATTGTGCCCCAGTTGAGCTGGGTTAACACCTCAGTAGAGAAAGCTAAAACTGACTGTCATGATAATGCGAGAGACCGGTCGCTGTTCGCGAGGTTTCTTCGAGTCCTTAAAGACTTATGCCGCTTCGAGCGAGGAACCGGACTTATCCGGCCTAGGCGTGGATAGCGCCCCGAACTCGGTCTTCCGAATACTAGGGGCTTCGCTGAAATTTAAAATTATAGAATTCTATGGCTAAGTGAGAGCGATAAAGCATTATAAGTCCGTCAGCCTGGTTCGTTGTGCTGAACGCCTCCCTAGATGGACCCAAGAATGGGAACAAGAGCGCTCAGGTTTATCCCGAACACCCCAGCACTCGTGGCATGGGGGTCGAAGCCGACGACTTGCATCTCTCAGATTTGATAAACGGCCGCACAGAAGGTAATATTTTAAATTAACAAGTGTTGCTTAACGCATATGAACAAAGCTTCAGCGTACAGGATAACAAATGCGAGTCTACTCAAAAATTACATCTTTGGAGCACTCATCCGCTATACGGCGGGCACCCTTCAGAACGCCATTATAATACATCTTGGGCGTACGATACTCCTTGCCCGGCGGTGGCGCGTCCGTCAACAGCTTCTCCGCGTCTAGCTTGCCCCAGTGCACCTTAGCACGGGAAAGGGCCCGACGGGAACCTTCAATACAAACGGAGCGCTTGACGACCTCAATCCACGGACACGCATCCACCAGCCGCCGCACCAGACCGAAGTAGCTCCCAGGCATGACTTCTCCAGGCCACAGCCGAGCTATGAGGCCCTTCATGGCCTATTCGGCCACCTTGTGGAGCTCGACCAACTGCTTCAGCTGGTCGCTCAGGGGCACCGGATGTTCGGCCTCAGCATACTGAGACCAGAACACTTTTTCCGTCGAGCTCCCCTCTTCGGCTCGGTAGTATGCGGCGGCATCAGACACACTATGGGGCAGATCGGCGAACGCTCCTGGAGAGCTCCGGATTCGGTAAGTAGCAGATAATTAACTTTTATATTTTTGCTTTGCATAAAGAATGCCTTACCCGCCGCTATATTCTTCATCGCCTCGATCTCCTAAAGGGCCTTCTGGGCTTCGGCCTTAGCGGTCTTGGCACTCTCAAGAGCCAAGGCAAGCTCGGACTCTCGAGTCTTCGAGTCACGCTCCAAACTCTCGTGTTTTTCCACGAGAGCCTGGATCTCTTGCCGCACCTCCGCCACCTGCGCCTCCTGCTTCTCTCACTCGGTGCGCTCCAAGGCCGCACTCTTTTCGGCCTTGGAGACCGCCTCCTTCAGGGTCGCCACCTCGGTCGTGGCTCCTGCAACATTTACGTTGGTCCTGTTATTATTTTGCAACCAAGTATTTCTATATACATTTACAGGAGGTACTATGTACCCTCTTTATCCTCGAGCTGCTTCTTGGCACGGCCGAGCTTGCTCTCGGACCGCTCGAGGCTTTCCTTCAATGCATTGACCTCCGCAGTCAGTGCGGCAGAGGTCAGCAGCGCAGCCTGCATTCCCATATTGACATATTTCTATTAGACTCCTGCGTATATCTTTTTAGATCCTCAGCTCGGCTTTTCTTTCTGAACACCGAACTGAGCATCAGGGGCTACTGTCTATGCGGTAATATTTTTTATATATGTTTTCGAACACATACCTCAAAGCCCGTTAACAGGCTTGTGCATGCTTCCGTCAGCGCGCTCTTGGCGGACTGAACCTTCTGAATCACCGCACTCATAACAGTGCGGTGTTCTTCGTCGATGGAGGCGCTGTTAAGCGCCTCCAGAAAATTGTCCGGCGCCTCCGGGTGGACGGAAGTCGCCGGCATCACAGGCTTGCCCTTCTTATGAAGGCGTCGCCTGTCAGACTCTGGAACCGCTGATGGTTCCGGAGCAGTGTCTGGCCCGGGGCTGGACTTAGATCCCTCCGGGGCTTTACCCCCTTTGGGCCTGGAGTCCGGAAGGTCGCCTTGTGGCGCCTCCAGGACCGCCTCCTCCTGGTTTTGTCCCCTATGGGACTCCACCTCAGCGTCGTCTGTAGGGAGAGGGGAGGAGGCCGTCGGAAGTGAAGCGCTATTCACGTCCGACGAATTCAGAGATCCGCTCGACGAATCGCCAAGCTGAGCTCTGGGCGGACTGCATGATTAGCTTCGGCGTTAAAAGCTATCGAATAATAAAGGAGTGCAATAAGTCATTCGGGTAGCCGGACACTTACGATTTTGCCAGGGGCTTGACCCTGGATGGCCAGTCCCCCCTGCCGTGTTCGGCGTCGGGGGCGTAGTCCAGCAGAAGGGTCTTCCCCTTCTTGGACCCTCCGGCTTCCCTAGTTGGGGCGGCCTTTCTCTTATTTCCTCCCCCCATTGGAGGGGGAGAGGCATCTTCTTCTTCCTCCTCCTCCTCGTCTTCAGAGGCGGAGGGTGCGTTGGGGCCGTCGGGCAAATCCAACGACACCGGACACCGGGAACTCTTACGGGTCCCCGTGGCCTTCTCCTTGGCCTTCTTCTCCGGCACCATGTGAGGTGCCGGAGCCAGTAGCTTCGCTAAGTGTGCCTCTACTGGGCCTTCGGGCAAAGGGGCCGGACAGTCAAACTGTCTGGATGTCCTCTTCCAGTCCTGTCAAAGGAACGGGATTTTAGATCCCACATAAAGTCACACTATGAAATTCGGGTATCCCGTAAGGGACTAAATGTAAGCTTACTTCGGAGGCTTGACGTTTGGCGCAGAATCCGCGATCCTCGGTGACGGGAGGGGAGACCTCTGAACTCTTGAAAAGCACCTTCCAGGTGTCCTCGTGCTTTGTTTCAAAGAGCCGGGATAGAGTCTGGTGCTGGGCCAGGTCGAACTCACACAAATTGAAGTCTCGTCGTTGACACGGGAGGATCTGGCGGAAGAGCATGACTTGGACCACATTGACAAGCTTGACCTTCTTGGTCACCAGGTCTCGGACGCAGGTTTGGAGTTCGGTCACCTCTTCTGGATTGCCCCACGGCAGGCCCGTCTCTTTCCAAGATGTGAGCCGGGTGGGAATGCCAGATCGAAATTCGGGGGCCGCTGCCCATTTAGAGTCACGCGGTTCGGTGATATAAAACCACCCCGATTGCCACCCTTTGATGGCTTCCACGAAGGCACCCTCGAGCTAGGTGACGTTGGCTATCTTGCCCACCATGGCACCTCCGCATTCCGCCTGTCGGCCTTGCACGACCTTCGGCTTGACGCTGAAGATCTTCAGCCACAGGCCAAAGTGGGGATGGATGCGGAAGAAGGCCTCGCACACGACGATAAACGCCGAGATATTGAGGATGAAGTTCGGGGCCAGATCGTGGAAGTCCAGGCCGTAGTAGAACATGAGCCCCCGGACAAACGGGTGAAGAGGAAAACCCAGTCCACGGAGGAAATGGGGAAGAAAAACAACCCTCTCATGGGGCCTGGGGGTGGGGATGAGTTGCCCCACATCTAGAAGCCGGTGCGCGATGTCGTTAGACAAGTATCCGGCCTTCCTCAGGTTTTTGATTTGCCCCTCCGTAACGGAGGAGGCCATCCATCTACCTCCCGCTCCGGACATGGTTGGAGAAGGTTGAGGTGGGAAGTGCGGGCTTGGGCGCTGGAGCTCGAGCGCGCAGGGACGGATAAGCAGAGGAGGAAGAAGGCGTGAATGGAAAGGGCGGATTCTTATCCCCTTATATGGGCGGCCAAAACTACGAGCCCCCACCGGCCTAATAAAAATTCGCTTATCTCCCAAGCGCCGCTGTTAGTGGCGCGGTTGGGTTACCCACGCCCGTATTGATGAGAATCCCGGAATAAGGGGACACGGTCTCTGGTTTGACAAGACGTGCCAAGGAAACCGCCTCGCTAAATGCGCTGAGGTGGAACAATAAAATGAATAAAAGCCTGGCTGTGGCATGATGTCACGCCACGGAATACGTCAGCAGATCCGATTAACGCAAATATTATTCTCTCTATGGTGGAATGTGGAACTTATTTTGCAGAGCCAGACACTACCCTGGTGTTCAACATCTTCTATGAAATATTCGGAGGAGGAACCCGCCTTGCAATGCCGAAGACAACTTGCGCGCCGGACTCGTCGTCATTGAAGCCTGGTTCAGGGGCTACTGAGGGAGTCCTGGATTAGGGGGTGTCCGGATGGCCGGACACAGACCTTTGGCCGGATTCCCGGACTATGAAGATACAAGATTGAAGACTCCGTCCCGTGTCCGGATGGGACTTTCCTTGGCGTGGAAGGAAAGCTTGGCGATACGATATGAAGATCTCCTCCCATTGTAACCGACTCTGTGTAACCCTAGCCCTCTCCGGTGTCTATATAAACCAGAGAGTTTTAGTCCGTAGGATGAACAACAATCATACCATAGGATAGCTTCTAGGGTTTAGCCACTCCGATCTCGTGGTAGATCAACTCTTGTACCACCCATATCATCAATATTAATCAAGCAGGAGTAGGGTTTTACCTCCATCGAGAGGGCCCGAAGCTGGGTAAAAACATCGTGTCCCTTGTCTCCTATTACCATCCGCCTAGACGCACAGTTCGGGACCCCCTACCCGAGATCCGCCGGTTTTGACACCGACAATACCCGCTAGAGAGGGTGCTTCAGAGCCCGAGCGCAGTCGTGCGAGTTGCTGAATGGAACATTGAGCTTCAAGCATTTGATCTCTAGTTCAGTACCACCAGGGTCATCAAGGGAGCGACCCTCGCTGACTTCATGGCTAAGTGGACCGACTCTCGGAGAAGGCGAGGGCTGCTCCCTCCTGCCATGAGATGAAGAGCCAGACGGATGGGTCATGTACTTCGACTGGGCGTTTGCTCAGCAAGGCGCAGGGGTAGGGGCAGGGGCCATCCTCATCTTGCCCACCAAGGACAAGCTTTGCTATGTAGTACAACTCTGCTTTCAGCGGGACAATAAGGTCTCCAACAACATCGCAGAATTCCAAGGACAGGGCCATGGCCGAGCTAGGGGTAAAGCGCCTCACCATCAAAGGCGATTCCCAGCTTCTCGTCAATTTCTCCAACAAGGAGTACACGCCTAAGGACGAGCACATGGAGGCGTACCTAGAAGAGGTGCACAAGATGGAGAAGCGGTTCATGGGCGTGGAGCTGCAGCATGTGCCGCATGGGACGAACAAGGAAGCAGACGACATCGCCAAAAGAGCCTCTCGCAGGCTCCCTATGGTTCCAGGGGTGTTTGAAGAGCGGCTATTCAAGCCATCTACGGTTTCGCACATCATGACTCCAACACCAACTCAGGAGGACCTGTCACAGGCACCAGAGATGGGAGCTCCAGCCTGTGGTCATCCCTCAGGAGCCCGCTTGCTGCTCGCGCTTGAGCCTGAGGAGGGGTGCTGGACGGAGGAGTTCAAGGCGTACCTCCTTCAGGTGACCCTGCCAGAGAAGGAGGGGGACGCCGAGTGCGTGGCCCTCCAGGCCACCACGTACTGCATCAAAGATGGTGAGTTATACCGCAGGAGGCCCAATGATGTTTCTTTGTGGTGCATCTCTAGGGAACATGGGCAAGAGCTGCTGGCGGACATACATGGTGGGGACTGCGGGCACCACTCCTCGTCACGCACCCTGGTGGGCAAGGTGTTCTGCAGTGGCTTCTACTGGCCCACCACGCTCAACGACGCTACCAAGCTGGTGTGCTCCTGCGAAGCATGCCAGTTCCATGCCAAGCAGATCCATCAGCCCGCGCAAGGCCTCCAGACGATCCCACTCACGTGGCCATTCGCGGTCTGGGGGCTGGACATCTTGGGGCTATTCCCTCAGGCACCAGGGGGCTACCGATACCTCTATGTCGCCATCGACAAGTTCACCAAGTGGGCGGGAGTAGAAGCCGTGTGCACCATCCAAGCAGGATCAGTCGTCAAGTTCATCAAGGGAATCATGAGCCGATTTGGGGTCCCCAATCGCATCATCACCGACAATGGCTCGCAGTTCACTAGTAATCTTTTCAAAACATACTGTTGTAGCGACCAGACCTCAGACGGTCTGATCTCCGTGCATCAATGTCATCCCTGGATCAGTAATGCTGACACGCACAGTACTTGAAGGATTTATAACAGAGTAGCAATCACACACTTATTACATCGAATGTCTCCAAAGAGAGCTTATTACAATAAATATAGTTTAAGGCCATCTAATAACGATAACAGCGGAAGGCTTGGAAGATAAGTGAGTCCATCAACTCCAACGGCATCACTGAGTATAGGACCACGATCCTAAGGCAATCTTACTCGTCGTCTGAAAAGTCTGCAACATGAATGTTGCAGCCCGAAAATGGGTCAGCACATGGAATATGCTGGCAAAGTAACACATAGAGAGTAATGAAGAATAAAGCTATACTACATGCATATATGGCTGGTAGAAAGCTCTATGGTTACAGTTTTTGCATAAAGCCGGTTTTTCCCTACTGCAAAGGAATAAATTTATTTAACTAGCATGGTAGTTGTTAAACATTGAGAAGGGTTGACAGCATTCTCAATCCCAGTTAAGCATCATCATTAAAACCCAACAATATTGATTAAAGTAACATGATGAGATTCACATGATAATCCAAGTACTAGATACTCAAAACGTCCATAACCGGGGACACGGCTAATCATGATTAGTTTATACACTCTGCAGAGGTTGCACACTTTTCCCCACAAGACTCGATCTCCTCCGTTGGTATTCTCGCACTGCATGGTGTTTGAGAAACGGATGACCGAGACATAGTCTTTCAGAAGCGCCAGCACCTTACGATTGGGTAGACCCGTACACCTACTTTCCCCTACATCTGCTAGTCTACCACTGTAAGAGTTTGCACGACTTAATCAACTATGCTAGAGCCCATAATAGCATGTGGCTGCACACGGAAGTTTCTAGCATGAATAATCTTATGATCCCTTTGAGCCTGGGTGGCGGTCCAAAAACAAACAGGCAATCCTGGAATACCCAGGTATCTCAATCCACCCAGATGTGTATTTAAGTTGCCACCTTAAATAAACCATTAATTAACAATCTCACATCTGTCATGGAAATTCACTCACCCAATCCACGTCTACTAGCATAGCATGGCATAATAAGCAAACGTAGAAGTAACTCCCAGGGTTTGATAATAAAACAGGTAATAGGTACTACCTCATCTACTTCCCAGAACCCACATATTAATCAGATCCTAATCATGCAATTGTTTGAGGATTGATCTAATGCATAAAAAGTGGGTAGTAAGGAGGTATGATCAAAGTGTTACTTGCCTTGCTGATGATCCGTGAAACCTATGGATTCGAAGTAGCAAGCGGCGCAATCCGGGTACTCTATCACAAGCAAACAAACAAACAAACATACAATAAGTACTCATCTAATGCACAGGTAAAACTCAAATAAAGGATCTAACCAGAAAGCTCAACTTAAGAACTCCGGTTTGCAAAAAGAATCAAATCAAACGAAGAGGCAAAACTCAAACTGCGAAAGAAACAAGCTTCGTTTACTAATCTGGACCTAAGTCAAATTTTACAGAAGCAAAAACTTGTTTGAGTAGATTAAACATAAAGAGGGTTTCAAGACAAAACTCTAGGCGTTTGAATCGCCTGATTCTGATAAACGAGCGAAAAGTTAAACTAAAACGAAAATCGGATCAGAAATCACGATCAGAAAAATCGCGGAATAAATCCAAGAAAAAAAACGACGAACAGATTAACGAACGAACATTCGTTATCTGAATCTAAAGGATGAACGCGTTCGTTAAAACGAACGAACGAGCGAACGCTCGCTAAATAAATAAACCAAAAGAAAAACCGATCTAATAAAATAAAAAAGAAATCTAGGGTTTTTCCTAAAAAAACAGGAGTGGTTTTTCAAAAAAACGGCGTCGGTAGCGGCGGCGGTACCTCCGGCGGGGTCCTCTGGCGAGGCGGGGCGGCTCCGGCGGGGTTGGCTAGGGGCGACGGGGCTCCGGCGGCAGCGTGGCTCCGGCGGCGGCGGCTGCAGGGGTTGGCGGCGGCGACACGGGCGGCGGGGCGGGTTGGCTCCGGTGGCAGGGTGTGCGGCGGCGGTGGCTGCAGCTTGGGGTCCCAAGTGGGGCCCCGGGTGGGTATTTAAAGGGGGGAGGTGACGGCGGCTCCGACTTAGGGAGGGGGTCGGGCGGCGGCGGCGGCTCGGACTCTCCTGAGTCCGGCGGCGGCACGTCGGGGAAGGCGGTGGCGCGGGCGGGCCGGCCTGGCTCGGCTGGGCTTTGGCCCAGTCGGGCGCGGGAGTTTTTTTTTAAATAATTTCGCCGAACCGAAAGAAAATCTAGAAAATTAAGTAAAAATCTAAAAATACCAAAATAAATTTTCATCACCCAAATAAAATATTTAGAGCAAGATGAACATTTTTTTGGCCCTTAAATGCTTTTTTGAAAATCGTGCAATTTTTCCTAAATTCAAATAAAATAGCAAAAACACCAAAATAAAACTTATTTGATTTTTTTAATTAAATCCTCATTATTTCTTTATTTTGGGAAAGTCATTTTATTCCCTCTCTTTTATTTTTGTGATTGAAATAATTGAAGATAAAATAAATAAAATCAATTAATCCTATTTTCAAAATTTGAGAAACTCAAATCTGAAAATAACGCAATCCCCAACTCTCTCCGTGGGTCCTTGAGTTGTGTAGAATTTCTAGGATCGAGGCAAAAGTGCAATAAATATGATATGCAGGATGATCTATTTTGTATAACATTCCAAATTGAAAATTTGGGATGTTACAACTGTGCTAACCTTGGAAGACAGATCTGCTACGCCTCAGTAGCACACCCACGGAGCAATGGGCAGGTTGAGAGAGCTAATGCGGACGTCTTGAGGGGCCTCAAGACCCGCACCTTCAAGAAGAAGCTCGAGGCCTGCGGCAGGGGCTGGCTCGATGAGCTGCAGTCCCTGCTATGGTCTATCCACACCACCGCGACCAAGCCAACGGGAGAAACGCCTTTCTTCCTCGTATACGGAGCAAAAGCGGTTCTCCCTCACGAGGTCAAGCATCGCTCCACATGGGTCCCGGCGTTCGACAAAACGCAGCAGGACGCCACGCGGAGGATGGATCTCGTGCTGGGGGAGGAACGCCGCCGTCAAGCCTCGCTCTGGGTAGTGAGGTACCAGCAGGCGTTGCGGCGGTACCACTGCCACATCGTCCACTCCAGGACGTTAGAGGTGGGCGATCTTGTCCTGAGGCGGGTGCTCTCCAGGGAGGGGCTGCATAAGCTCTCTCCCATGTGGGAGGGCCCGTTTAGGGTTGCCGGTGTCTCTAGGCCTGGCGCCGCGTGCCTGGAGACATAGGATGAGGTCCCCATCCAGAAAGCCTGGAACATCCAGCACCTCCGGAAGTTCTACCCCTGAAGAAAGGCTCCGACCTGTGAAGCAAGGCTCCGTCCTGTGAAGGTCTCCGCTCCTGACACTCTCATGTAATAATGAGTGGGGCTATACACGCCTCGGAGTCTCCTGAGAGTCGCCCTGGGGCCTCATGTTGGCTCCCTCCCACGTCCTAGTTGCAGCACTTAGCTCCGCATTGGTGAGAAGACTAGATTAGGTGCCGAACGCGGCTGTTCATTTGCTTTCTGAAGTTGCTTGCAATTTTCTTAGTAAGTTTTTCAATGGATTTGGTATTTGCGAGCGCTGGTTCCTCAAGTGTGTTTTCTCCTAAGCTGCTTTGGTCTGAGGACGTGAGGGAGGTGGCAGTTGCCCACCACTTCTCCTCGCACTCCTCGCGCATGGGGCTAGGTAGGTGTGTGCTCCCAGGGCTTAACTTTACGCGCACGCACCATGCCGAACCCCATTATTTCGGCTTTATCCTTGCGAGGAGCCCTCGATCGAGTCCCGCTGGTGCCAGGACCCCTCATGTCCGTGCCCCCCAGGCAGCGCGACGCGGTGCATCAGGCCCTTAAACTATGGCAGGGGGCTCGCGTAAAGGGGAGCAAGTCGCTCGGCAATTTTTTTCTTCCTACAAGGGACGGCTCTGCCCTGCTGCGGCTCCCGAGGGCACAAGGTGTATCTCCTGAGGGCACAAGATGTATCTCTTGAGGGCACAGGGTGTACGCCCTGGGAGGCTTGTCAAATACCTAAGGATAGGTTCTCATGAGGCGCAGGACGACCGCACGTATCAAGCTAAGCCTTCCTACCCTGACCCACTCAAAATCCAAATACTGTAACACAACATCAAGGACGGCAACTATAACATAAAAAGGCATAACAGCAGTAGCAGTTCATTACACACCCTTGCAAGGAACATTCTTATTTTTTCGATTTGCAGGAGAAAAGAAGAGCTAAACAAAGAGAGCCCGAAGGCGTGCAGGCTTGGCACCAGCGTCGCATCCTCAAGCAATGCCTCAAGGTTGCCCGGCGCTCCATCAGTTCTCCCACAGGAGATTTGGGGCCACCGGCCTTGAGTCCAAGTTTGCCTGCCCCCAGCTTCAGGCTGGGCTCCTCTCCAGCTTCACTGGAGCGTTGCGACGGGACGAGCCACCGGCGTCCTGGACACGAGCACGACGATGTGGAGGCCGGTCGTAGCCACCGCTGCTGGAGCTCTCGCCCGAGGAGGAGCGCGCGTTGCCAAGGCCAAGTTCGCCATCCCCACCATCGTCGTCGCTGCTGCCTGATGACCCACAAGTGTAGGGGATCTATCGTAGTCCTTTCGATAAGTAAGAGTGTCGAACCCAACGAGGAGCAGAAGGAAATGACAAGCGGTTTTCAGTAAGGTATTTTCTGCAAGCACTGAAATTGTCGGTAGCAGATAGTTTTGTGATAAGGTAATTTGTAACGGGTAACAAGCAATGAATGTAAATAAGGTGCAGCAAGGTGGCCCAATCCTTTTTGTAGCAAAGTACAAGCCTGGACAAGTTCTTATATAGAGAAAAGCGCTCTCGAGGACACATGGGAATTATTGTCAAGCTAGTTTTCATCATGCTCATATGATTCGGGTTCGTTACTTTGATAATTTGATATGTGGGTGGACCGGTGCTTGGATACTGCCCTTCCTTGGACAAGCATCCCACTTTTGATTAACCCCTATTGCAAGCATCCGTAACTACAAAAGAAGTATTAAGGTAAACCTCACCATAGCATGAAACATGTGGATCCAAATCAGCCCCTTACGAAGCAATGCATAAACTAGGGTTTAAGCTTATGTCACTCTCGCAACCCATCATCTACTTATTACTTCCCAATGCCTTCCTCTAGGCCCAAATAATGGTGAAGTGTCATGTAGTCGACGTTCACATAACACCACTAGAGGAGAGACAACATACATCTCATCAAAATATCGAACGAATACCAAATTCACATGACTACTAATAGCAAGACTTCACCCATGTCCTCAGGAACAAACGTAACTACTCACAAAGCATATTCATGTTCATGATCAGAGGGGTATTAATATGCACTAAGGATCTGAACAAATGATCTTCCACCGAATAAACCAACTAGCATCAACTACAAGGAGTAATCAACACTACTAGCAACCCACATGTACCAATATGAGGTTTTGGTACAAAGATTGGATACAAGAGATGAACTAGGGTTTGAGAGGAGATGGTGCTGGTGAAGATGTTGATGGAGATTGGACCCCTCCCGACGAGAGGATCGATGGTGATGACGATGGTGATGATTTCCCCCTCCCAGAGGGAAGTTTCCCCGGCAGAACAGCTCCGCCGGAGCCCTAGATTGGTTCTGGCAAGGTTCCGCCTCGTGGCGGTGGAGTTTCATCCCGAGAGCTTGCTTATGATTTTTTCTGGGGTAAAAAACTTCATATAGCAGAAGATGGCTATCGAAGGGCTGCCAGGTGGCCCACGAGCCAGGGGGCGCGCCCAGGAGGGTAGCGCGCGCCCCCCACTCTCGTGGCCAGGGTGTGGGCCCCCTCTAGTACTTCTTCCGCTCAATATTTATTATTAATTCCAAAAATGACTTTTGTGGAGTTTCTGGACTTTTGGAGCTGTGCAGAATAGGTCTCCAATATTTGCTCCTTTTCCAGCCCAGAATCCCAACTGCCGGCATTCTCCCTCTTTATGTAAACCTTGTAAAATAAGAGAGAATAACCATAAGTATTGTTACATAATGTGTAATAACAGTCCATAATGCAATAAACATCGATATAAAAGCATGATGCAAAATGGACGTATCACTGTCCTCCGGGCAGCACCCCACGTGGTGGCCGTTCCCCCTGAATACCCTCACGTAGAGGGTCGCCAGGCCATCGTACTTGAAGTGCAGCCTGCACCTTCCGCCCAGGACACACGCGCGTGCAAAAGTCTTCCAGCCACGGGTCAGCACCACGCTGCCAGAGGTGGAAACCTTGGTGCTGACCCACGAGGCTCTGCTGCAGCACCCATCAGCCTGCAGCCAGAGGGCAGCAAGCCCCAAAGAAGGAAGCTCGCTGGAGAAGAAGCGGGTGAGCCGGAGAAGAAGTATTGTGCCATAACGTGTAATAACAGTCCATAATGCAATAAATATCGATATAAAAGCATGATGCAAAATGGACGTATCAACTCCCCCAAGCTTAGACCTCGCTTGCCCTCAAGCGGAAGCCAATATCGAAAAATATGTCCACATATTTAGAGATAGAGGTGTCGATAAAATAAAATATGGACATGAGGGCATCATGATCATTCTTATAATAGCAACGTATATAAATTTTATCATATGATTTGTTATGCTAAACTAACAATCTATTCACCATATCAAGTATGAATCAGAAACTTCACTGAGAACCAACAAACTATGATCTCGGTCATTGAAGCAATTGCAATTTATCATAACATCGGAAAGAGTCAATATAAGAGCTTTTCAGCAAGTCCACATACTCAATTATCATTTAGTCTTCCACAATTGCTAACACTCACGCAATACTTATGGTTATGGAGTTTTAATTGGACATAGAGAAAGATATGGGCTTATACTATTGCCTCCCAACCTTTTACCTCAAGGGTAATGTCAACAATAATAGTTCATACTAACTTACATCCAATTGGATATATATATCAGGATCATTCCAACACGAGGTGCTTCCCAAAGGATAAAATATAAAATGGAAAGGTGAAGATCACCATGACTCTGAATGTAAGACAAGAAGTAAAAGATAGGCCCTTCGTAGAGGGAAGATGAGGTTGTCATGTGCTTTTATGGTTGGATGCATGAAATCTTAATGCAAAAGAACGTCACTTTATATTGCCACTTGTGATACAGACCTTTATTATGCAGTCCGTCGGTTTTGCTTCCATATCACAAGATCGTATAAAGCTTATTTTCTCCACACTAATAAGTCATACATATTTAGAGAGCGATTTTTATTGCATGCAACATGACAACTTACTTGAAGGATCTTACTCAAACCATAGGTAGATATGGTGGACTCTCATAGCAAAACTGGGTTTAAGGATATTTGGAAGCACAAGTAGTATTTCTACCTTGTGCAAGGAATTTGGCTAGCATGAGGGGGAAAGGCAAGCTCAACATGTCGAATGACCCATGACAATATACTTTAGTTTAGATGTGAGAAAACATAACCATTACATTGTCTTCCTTGTCCAACGTTAACTCTTTAGCATGTCATACTTTAATGAGTGCTCACAATCATAATAGATGTCCAAGATAGTATATTTATATGTGAAAACCTCTCTTTCTTTATTACTTCCTATTAATTGCAACGATGACCAAGACTATGTTTTCCAACCCTCAACAACTTTTAATCATCATACTCTTTATTTGTGAAGTCATTACTCTCCATAAGATCAATATGATCTCTTCTATTTCTTTTTGTTCTTTTATTCCCTCACGATTATAGCAATAAAGCAAAGCCCTTGACTCAACGCTATTCTTTATTATATATAACTCACAGACTCGATTACATAGAGGGATCACAAAGCAAAACTCAAAACTAAATCATACTAAAACTTTATTCTACTAGATCAAGATATTACCAAAAGGATCGAACTAAGAAAAATGGTAAAGATAGGAGTGTGATGGTGATACGATACCAGGGCACCACCCCCAAGCTTGGTAGTTGCCAAGGGAGTGCCCATACCCATGTGTTTATGTCTCCCTCTTCGAAGGTGGTGGTGTGATGTTCTTGGCGATGATGCCCCTTAAGATACGATTCTCCTCCTCGGGCTTATTTACTTGCCGCTTGAGATCCATTGTTTCCTTACGGAGCTTATCCGTGACGGCTAGAGCTCCTTTCACCCATGGATGTTGCATAGCTGCTGGAGAACAAGTGACACTCTTTTTCATAGTTTCATAAGAAAGAAATCTAACATTTGAAGGGATGACCGAGTTTGGAATAGCTGAGCTCTGTAGTTCCCCCATCGTGAATCCGGCTCAGAAACGAGAGGTAACTTCTTGATCTTCCTCCATTGCATCTATCCTTTTCAAGTCGGCCTCCATCTCCTCCTCCGTTAATGGCCCAAAGTGATAGGCATTGCTGTTTGCTTCTGAACCCGGTGTTGGGTGAGACACCCGACTCTCCCCGACTGACTCTTGAGAAGACATCTTGCTCTAAACCTATTGTAGAAATAGCTCGAAAGAAAGAGAGAGGATATTTGCATGATATGGTGGTCAAAACCTTCGGGAGATTATATAATGAATTTTTACCGACCAAAAGAAGTATTGTGCAAGAAAACAGAGTCCGGAGGGCACACGAGGTGCCCACGAGGCAGGGGGCGCGCCCAGGGGGGTAGGGCGTGCCCTCCACCCTCGTGGACGCCTTGTGTCCTTCCCGGACTACTTCTTATTTTCCTATTGTCTTAAATATTCCAAAACGGAGAAAAAATGCTATTAGAACTGCTTTGGAGTCGGTTTACTTACTGTACCACATGCATATTCCTTTTCGGAGTCTGAAACGTTCTGGAAAGTGTCCATTATGTATTCCCGCGGGGTTACGGTTTCAATAACATTAGTTTCAACATTTATAGGATTACCTGAGATATAATGTTTGATTCTTTGACCGTTCACCACCTTCGGATTTGTACCTTCGAAGTTGTTGATTTTTATGGCACCGGAACGATAGACCTCCTCGATAACGTAAGGGCCTTCCCATTTAGAGAGAAGTTTTCCTGCAAAAAATCTTAAACGAGAGTTGTGTAGAAAAACATAACCACCTACGTTAAACTCACGCTTTTGTATCCTTTTGTCATGCCATGTTTTAACTGTTTCTTTAAACAGTTTGGCATTCTCGTAGGCCTGGGTTCTCCATTCATCAAGTGAGCTAATGTCAAATAGCCTCTTCTCACCGGCAAGTTTGAAATCATAATTGATCTCTTTAATGGCCCAATATGCCTTATGTTCTAGTTCGAGAGGTAAGTGACAAGCTTTTCCATAAACCATTTTATAAGGACATATACCCATATGATTTTTATAAGGAGTTCTATAAGCCCAAAATGCATCATCAAGTTTCTTGGACCAATTCTTTCTAGATCTATTAACAGTCTTTTGCAAATTTAATTTAAGCTCTCTATTACTCAAATATACTTGACCACTAGACTGTGGGTGATAAGGAGATGCAATTCTATGATTAACATCATACTTAGCAAGCATTTTACGAAAAGCACCATGAATAAGATGTGAACCACCATTAGTCATTAGGTATATAGGGACTCCAAAACTTGGAAAAATAACTTCTTTAAGCATCTTAATATAGGTGTTATGATCAGCACTACTAGTTGGAATAGCTTCTACCCAATTAGTAACTTAATCAACAGCAACTAAAATATGTGTATACCCATTAGAGGAAGGAAACGGTCCCATATAGTCAAAGCCCCAAACATCAAATGGTTCAATAACAAGTGAATATTTCATAGGCATTTCTTGATGTCTACTAATATTACCAATTCTTTGACATTCATCACAACACAAAACAAACTTACAGGCATCCTTGAAGAGAGTAGGCCAATAAAACCGGATTGCAATACCTTATGTGCAGTTCTATCTCCAGCGTGTGTCCTCCATATGCCTCAGAGTGACGCTTGCATAGGATCTGTTCCTGTTCATGCTCAGGTACACAACATCTAATAACACCATCTACTCCTTCTTTATAAAGGTGTGGGTCATCCCAGAAGTAATGTCTTAAATCATAGAAGAACTTTTTCTTTTGCTGGTATGTTAAACTAGGTGGTATGAATTTAGCAACAATGTAATTAGCATAATCAGCATACCAAAGAGCAGTACGAGAAGCATTTATGACAGATAATTGTTCATCAGGAAAGCTATCATCAATAGGTAGTGGGTGATCAAGAACATTTTCTAACCTAGACAAGTTGTCTGCAACGGGGTTCTCAGCTCCCTTTATATCAATGATATGCAAATCAAATTCTTGTAGTAGGAGAACCCATCTACTAAGTCTAGGTTTAGCATCTTTCTTTTTCATAAAATATTTAATAGCAGCATGATCAGTGTGAATAGTTACTTTAGAATCAACAATGTAAGGTCTAAACTTATCACAAGCAAATCCAACTGCTAAAAATTCTTTTTCAGTAGTAGCATAATTTCTCTGGACACTATCTAGAGTTTTACTAGCATACTGAATAACATTTAGTTTCTTATCAACTCTTTGTCCTAGAACAGCACCTACAGCATAATCACTAGCATCACATATAATTTCAAAGGGTAAATTCCAATCAGGTGGCTGAACAATAGGTGCAGAAATCAAAGCTTTCTTAAGTATTTCAAATGCTTCTACACAATCATCATAGAAGACAAAAGGAATATCTTTTTGTAAGAGATTAGTCAGAGGCCTAGAAATTTTAGAGAAGTCCTTAAAGAAACTCATATAAAAACCGGCATGACCAAGGAAACTTCTTATACCTTTAATGTCCTTGGGACATGGCATCTTTTCAATATCATCAACTTTAGCTTTGTCAACTTCAATACCTCTTTCAGAAATTTTATGCCCCAAGACAATACCTTCATTAACCATAAAGTGGCACTTTTCCCAATTCAAGACGAGACTAGTATCTTCACATCTCTGCAAAACTCGATCAAGGTTTCTCAAGCAATCATCAAAAGAAGGCCCATAAATGGAGAAATCATCCATGAAAACCTCACAAATCTTTTCACAGAAGTCAGAGAATATAGCCATCATGAATGTTTGAAAGGTAGCAGGTGCATTAGATAAACCAAAAGGCATACATCTATAAGCAAAAGTACCGAAAGGGCAAGTAAAAGTGGTCTTTTCTTGATCCTCTGCTGACACAGGTATTTGAGAGAAACCAGAGTAACCATCTAGAAAGCAAAAATGTTTATGTTTAGATAATCTTTCTAGCATTTGATCAATAAAACGTAGAGGGTAATGATCCTTTTTAGTAGCTTTCTTTAATTTGCGGAAATCAATTACCATCCTATAACTTGTAATAATTCTTTGAGGGATCAATTCATCTTTATTATTAGGAACTACAGTAATACCTCCCTTCTTATGGACACAATGGACAAGACTTACCCACTGACTATCAGCAATGGGATAAATTATACCTACCTCCAGGAGCTTTAGTATTTCCTTTCTTACCACTTCTTTCATCTTAGAATTTAACCATCGTTGGTGATCAATAACTGGTTTGGCGTCTTTATCCAAATTTATTTTGTGTTGGCATAGAGTGGCACTAATGCCCTTAAGATCATCAAGAGTATATCCAATAGCAGCATGGTGCTTCTTCAGTGTTTTCAATAATCTTTCCTCTTCCCGCTCTGAAATGTTAGCACTAATAATAACAGGATATATCTTATTTTCATCAAGATAAGCATATTTAAGAGTATCAGGTAATGGTTTAAGGTCAATCACGGGATCACCCTCGGGTGGAGGAGGATCCCCAAGAATTTAAACAGGTAAGTTGTGTTTCAAAATAGGTCCCTGTTTAAAAAATACTTCATCTATCTCCCTTCTTTCATTCATAAACATATCATTTTCATGGTCTAGAAAATATTGTTCTAAAAGATCATTAGGAGGCACGACAATAGAAGCAAGACCAATAATTTCATCCTTACTAGGCAATTCTTTATCATGAGGTTGTCTACGAAATTTAGCAAAGTTAAGCTCATGAGACATATCTCCCAAACCAATAGTAACAATATCCTTTTCACAATCTGTCCTAGCATTAACAGTATTCAAGAAGGGTCTACCGAATATAATGGGACAAAAGCCATCTTGTGGGGAACCAAGAACAAGAAAATCAGAAGGATATTTAACTTTCCCACACAAGCCTTCAACATCTCTAACAATCCCAATTGGCGAAATACTATCTCTATTGGCAAGCTTAATTGTAACATCAATTTCTTCTATCTCAACAGGTGCAATATCATGCATATTTTCTTCGTATAAGGAATGAGGTATTGCACTAGCACTAGCACCCATATCACATAAGCCATGATAACAGTGATCTCCTATTTTAACAGAAATAACAGGCATGCCTACAACAGGTCTATGTTTCTTAGCATCGGGTCTAGCAATTCTAGCAGCTGCATCACAGAAATAAATAACATGCCCATCAATATTATCAGCCAAGAGATCTTTAACCATAGCAATACTAGGTTCAACTTTAATTTGCCCAGGAGGTGTATATGTTCTAGTATTACTCTTACTAACCATAGTTGAAGCTTTAGAATGATCCTTTAACCTAACAGGGAAAGGTGGTTTCTCAATATAAGTAGCAGGAACAATAGGATCATTATAAGTGATAGTCTTTTCTTCAACTTTAATAGGTGCTACTACTTTTACTTTAGTGGGAGGATTATATTTAAACCACTTATCCTTAGGGAGGTCAACATGAGTAGCAAATGATTCACAAAAGGAAGCTACTATCTCAGAGTCAAGTCCATATTTAGTGCTAAATCCTCGAAAAGCATCGGTATCCATAAAAGATTTAACACAATCAAACTTAGGTGTTATACCTGACTCCTTACCTTCATCAGGATCCCAATCTTCAAAGTTGCGTTTAATTCTTTCCAATAAATCCCACCCGAATTCAATAGTCTTCATCATAAAAGACCCAGCACAAGAAGTATCGAGCATGGAGCGATTGGTGAGAGAAAGCCGAGCATAAATTTTTTGAATAATCATTTCTCTTGAGAGCTCATGATTGGGTCATGAATATAACATTGACTTAAGCCTCCCCTAAGCTTGAGTGATGCTTTCTCCTTCGCGAGGCCAAAAATTATATACATAATTACGATCGCGATGAACAAGATGCATATGATAAAACTTCTGGTGAAATTCCAATTCCAATCGTTTATAGTTCCATGATCCCATATCATCACATAGCCTATACCATGTCAATGTCTCTCCCTTCAAAGATAAAGGGAAGACCTTCTTCTTGATAACATCATCGGGCATACCTGCAAGCTTAAATAATCCACAAACTTCATCAACATAGATTAGGTGTAAATCGGGATGCAATGTTCAATCTCCTATAAAGGGATTAGCTAGCAGTTTCTCTACCATACCCGAAGGAATTCCAATGTAAACATTTTCAGTAGGTTCAGTAGGTTGAGGAGAAACTCTTTGCTCTTCTATTCGGGGTGAAGATACCCAGAACAAGCCCCTCAAATGATTATGTTCCATAGTAACAAGTGACAGTAAATTTCAGCACAAAAGTAAAAAAATTCCTTACCAAGTTCCACTTACCAAAGGCGCTTCACTCCCCGACAACGGCGCCAGAAAAGAGTCTTGATGACCCACAAGTGTAGGGGATCTATCGTAGTCCTTTCTATAAATAAGAGTGTCGAACCCAACGAGGAGCAGAAGGAAATGACAAGCGGTTTTCAGTAAGGTATTCTCTACAAGCACTGTAATTATCGGTAGCAGAAAGTTGTGATAAGGTAATTTGTAATGGGTAACAAGCAATGAAAGTAAATAAGGTGCAGCAAGGTGGCCCAATCCTTTTTGTAGAAAAGGACAAGCCTGGATAAGTTCTTATATAGAGAAAAGCGCTCTCGAGGACACATGGGAATTATCGTCAAGCTAGTTTTCATCACGCTCATATGGTTCGCGTTCGTTACTTTGATAATTTGATATGTGGGTGGACCGGTGCTTGGGTACTGCCCTTCCTTGGACAAGCATCCCACTTATGATTAACCCCTATTGCAAGCGTCCACAACTACAAAAGAAGTATTAAGGTAAACCTAACCATAGCATGAAACATGTGGATCCAAATCAGCCCCTTACGAATCAACACATAAACTAGGGTTTAAGCTTCTGTCACTCTAGCAACCCATCATCTACTTATTACTTCCCAATGCCTTCCTCTAGGCCCAAATAATGGTGAAGTGTCATGTAGTCGATGTTCACATAACACCACTAGAGGAGAGACAACATACATCTCATCAAAATATCGAACAAATACCAAATTCACATGACTACTAATAGCAAGACTTCACCCATGTCCTCAGGAACAAACGTAACTACTCACAAAGCATATTCATGTTCATGAACAGAGGGGTATTAATATGCATTAAGGATCTGAACAAATGATCTTCCACCGAATAAACCAACTAGCATCAACTACAAGGAGTAATCAACACTACTAGCAACCCACATGTACCAATCTGAGGTTTTGGTACAAAGATTGGATACAAGAGATGAACTAGGGTTTGAGAGGAGATGGTGCTGGTGAAGATGTTGTTGGAGATTGACCCCCTCCCGATGATACGACCGATGGTGATGATTTCCCCTCCCGGAGGGAAGTTTCCCCGGCAGAACAGCTCCTCCGGAGCCCTAGATTGGTTCCACCAAGGTTCCGCCTCGTGGCGGCAGAGTTTCATGCCAAAAGCTTGCTTATGATTTTTTCCAGGGTAAAAGACTTCATATAGCAGAAGATGGCCACCGGAGGGCTTCAGGGGGCCCACGATGCAGGGGGCGCGCCCAGGGGGATAGGGCGTGCCCCCCCTGCCATGTGGGCCCCTGTGCGCCCCCACCCTCATGGCCAGGGTGTGGGCCCCCTCTGGTACTTCTTTCGCTCAATATTTATTATTAATTCCAAAAATGACTTTCGTGGAGTTTCAGGACTTTTGGAGCTGTGCGGAATAGGTCTGCAATATTTGCTCCTTTTCCAGCCCAGAATCCCAACTGCCGGCATTCTCGCTTTTTATGTAAACCTTGTAAAATAAGAGAGAATAGCCATAAGTATTGTGACATAACGTGTAATAATAGTCCATAATGCAATAAAAATCGATATAAAAGCATGATGCAAAATGGACGTATCACTGTCTTTTGGGCAGCACCCCACGCGGTGGCCGCCCCCCCCAAATACCCTCACGTAGAGGGTCGCCAGGCCGTCGTACTTAAAGTGGAGGGTCCACCTTCCGCCCAGGCCTTGCACATGGGTGAAAGTCTGCCAGCCACGGGTCAGCACCACGCTGCCAGAAGCGGAAACCTCGGTGCTGACCCACGAGGCTCTGCTGCAGCACCCATCAGCCTGCAGCCAGAGGCCAGCAAGCCCCAAAGAAGGAAGGTCACCGGAGAAGAAGCGAGGGAGCTGGAGCGAGGTGCCGGCCGGGCTCTCCGACCACACCACAAACTTGGGAAGCACCTCTAGCGAAGAAAAGCGCGGCTGAGGTGGGCGCACAATCACGGCGCGCCTCCCTTCGTCATGGGGGATGCTCCGGGGCCAGTAGCCCCCGCCGCGGGAAGAAGTACCATCATGGGCTCCCGGCGCAACATTGCCTTTGGGGGGTGCACGCCTGCACCCCCTGGATGCTGTCGGAGGGATCGCATGGTGCTTGCGGGGACAACTGTCGGTGTCAAAACCGGCGGATCTCAGGTAGGGGGTCCCGAACTGTGCGTCTAAGGCTAATGGTAACAGGACGCAGGGGACACGATGTTTTACCCAGGTTTGGGCCCTCTCGATGGAGGTAATACCCTACTTCCTGCTTGATTGATCTTGATGATATGAGTATTACAAGAGTTGATCTACCACGAGATCGTAGAGGCTAAACCCTAGAAGCTAGCCTATGATTATGATTGTTGTTGTCCTACGGACTAAGCCCTCCAGTTTATATAGACACTGGACGGGTATAGGGTTACACAGAGTTAGTTACAGAGAAGGAAATCTATATATCCGAATATCCAAGCTTGCCTTCCACACAAAGGAGAGTCCCATCCGGACACGGGATGAAGTCTTCAATCTTGTATCTTCATAGTCCAACAGTCCGGCCAAAGTATATAGTCTGGCTGTCCGAGGACCCCCTAATCCAGGACTCCCTCAGTAGCCCCTGAACCAGGCTTCAATGACGATGATTCCGGTGCGTAGATTGTCTTCGGCATTGCAAGGCGGGTTCCTTCTCCGAATACTCCATAGAAGATTTTGAACACAAGGATCGTGTCCAGATCTGCAAAACAAATTCCACATTCCACCGTAGAGAGTACAATATTCCACAAATCTAATCTGCTAATGGCTTTTTATAGCATGACATCACGCCACGGTCCGGTCATTTATTCGAACCGTTTTTTCACAACCAGCTATTGCACGTAATGCGAGGCGGTTTCCTTGACACGTCTTGTCGAAGCAGAGATAGTGTCCCCTTATCACGGGATTCTCATCAATACAGGTATGGGTAACCCAATCGTGCCATCAATTGTGGCGCTTGGGAAATATGTGATCTTAACGGGCAAGTGGGGAGGCGCACAGTTTCTACCGCCTTTATAAAGAGATAAGGATTCTCCTCCTTCACCCACGCCTTCTTCCTTCTTCGCTCATCCATTCTTGCACGCTCGAGCTCCAGCGCCCCAGTTCTCACCTTTTCTGTACAGCCAAACATGTCTAGAGCGGGAGGCAAGTGGATGGCCTCCTCCGTCACGGAGGAGGACATTACGAAGCTCCGGGCGGCCGGATACTTGGCCGCAGACATTGCGCACCGGCTCCCGGATGCAGGGCAGATCATTCCAACTCCAGGACCCCACGAGAGGGTCGTGTTCCTCGCCCACTTCGTCCACGGACTGGGATTCCCCCTCCACCCATTTGTCCGCAGGCTCATGTTCTATTACGGGCTGGATTTTCACGATCTGGCCCCTAATTTCATCCTCAACGTCTCGGCATTTATCATCGTGTGCGAGGCCTTCCTCCGCATCAAGCCCCACTTCGGCCTATGGCTGAAGGTCAAGCCGAAGATTGTGGTCGGTCAGCAGGCGGAGTGCGGAGGCGCCATGGTGGGCAAGATTCCCAGCGTCACCTAGCTTGAGGGCTCCTATGTGGAGACCGTGAAGCGGTGGCAATCGGGGTGGTTCTACATCACTGAGCCGTGCGACGCCTGAATTTCGATCCGGCATCCCCATGCGGCTAACCTCCTGGAAGAAGAAGGGTTTAGCCTAGGGTGCACCCGCGGAGCTGACCGGACTCTAGAACTGCGTCAAGAATATGATAAGCAAGAAGATCAAGCTTGTCAACGTGGTCCAGGTCATGCTATTTCACCGGATTCTCCCGTGTCAAAGACGGGCATTCAACCTATGGGAGTTTGATTCGGCCCAACACCAGACACTGCAAGAGCTCTTCGACACGACGCACAAAGACATCTGGAAGGTGTTGTTCAAGGCCAACGAATTTCCTCCTCCCACCTTCGAGGACCGCGGACTCAGCGCCAAGCGCCACGCCAATGCGGTAAGCATTCTACATTTTGCAAGATGTGCCTTTCCTCAGTATATTCGTGGGAGGACCTTAAGCCACTGTACTGATCTAACAGGAATATGTGGCGACGGCGGAGCAGATCGATTGTCCGGCTCTGTTGCATGAGGACTCAGCAGACGAACTCCTGACGGAGATGCTAGTTCCAGCACCTTATGAGGTGCCGGAGAAGAAGGCCAAGAAGAAGGCCACGGGGACTAGAAAAAGTCTCCGGCGCAAGGTGGTGTCGGACTCATCGTCCGAAGACACCGAGGCGCACTCCTCCAACGACAATGAGGAGCAGGGACAGGAAAACCCTCTCCCCCAAACTGTCGGCATTCTGGGAATGGGGGTCCCCAGACTTGCCTACCTGCGGCCTGCGGCGTGGCTCAAGTGGTGGCCAAGTACGGCCCATCTTCATCAGCACAAGATTTAAGACCCTCGCAAGGGGCCAAGCCTCGCGGGACAGATGACGCAAGGCTACCTCAGGAACGGCCTCGCCAGGCAGGCTCGCGAGGAGGCGGAGAGATCAAAGCAGGGTACCTCGCGAGGTACTCGTGACGCAAGCCATGACGATAGAGACCAGGCGGGCGCCAGGCGGGCGCCGGCCTGCGCAGTATCCTTGTTTCCTCTTTGGTGCAGAGGGGGCAAGCACAGACGCGGAGTACCGAGGCATCAGGTAAAGGTTGCCATTTTAGTGCAACGAGACCAAGACCAGCGGAGCGGCAGGATGGAGGTCACCGTGGCACCCAAGACGGCGTCATCGCCAGTGCCTTTGGCAGCCGAAGACCAACTTTAGTCAGGATAACTTGTACTGGATGCTCCCCTTCAAAATGGCCGTTGTTGGCGCCCTTCCCGCTCAATATTTGCGAAGAGGACCAGGGCCTCTATAAATAGGACTAGCCACCACAGTAGAGAGGGATCCAGTTGGGGGACAGATCGAGCGCTCATTAGAGAGAGAGAGAGAGGCGATCAAACTCACCCAAGCAGTTCATTGCACCAGCTCAAGAACACCTCTCGCGAGGCTGTTCTTCTCTTGTACTGTTCATCATCAGCCCTAGAGGCAATCCACCACACCTCACACTGGAGTAGGGTATTACACCACAACGGTGGCCCAAACCAGTATAAACCTTGCGTCCCTCGTGTTGGTCATCATTTTTAGCTTAGATCTCACGAGACGATCAGACGTAGATCGGTAGAGGAGAGATCTTCGTGCGCACCCCAGAGTTCGAACCTTAAGGGTCTGCCGGAACACAACATCCGACATTTAGCGCGCCAGGTAGGGGTGCGCCGGAATCTTCCTTCTTTCGTCCTACGTCCCGCCGCTTCACCGCCTCCATGTCCGGCGACCCGACGGCCAACTCCGACCGCTGGGCGGCATGGCCTGCCCATGCCGTGCCGCCTGCCCAAGGTGACCTCAACCCCACATCTCAGGCAGCCCGTGCCCCACCGAACGCTGCGGGGCGCGGGCGGCGCATTCAGGCGTCCCCTTCCCTCACTCCATGACAAGTACGATCGGCAGCGAGGGCCTCAAGCCACGCTACGGCCACAGCACCGCACACCCGACGGGAGCAAGAAAACGTGAAGGCCGCGCTCACAGTGGCGCTAGAGCTGCTTCGGTGTAGACTGCAGGAAAGTGGTCGCGACGTGCTGCTGGAATGCGTCACCGAGCTCCTGGACGCCGTTGCGTCGGGGGCTCCCCCATTCTGCGTCCAGCTTCCACCCCAGGCCCCGGGAGGATCACGAGGCGGACCGATCCGCGCCCACGCGCCCCCGGGCGCGCCTCAAGGCTTCATCAACACCGGCCCGGCCATCAGCGCTGAGCAGCAAGCTGCGCCTGCGCCGCCCCTGGTAAGCGAGAGCATGCGCATCACTGCCTTTGGTCCCAGCAGGCCGCCACCCTACCGTCCCCAAGGTGGAGCTTCAAGTCGAACTGCATGGCGTGCGGAGCACCACGGCGAGGCCTTTGGGGTGGTGACCCCGGAGGCCTATGTGCCCCACATGGTGGATCGAGGGTACGCGCAGGAGGAAGACCACGGCTCGTTCCTCGGGTTAGGCTGGGAGGAAGAGGCACTAGAAGCTGAGCTCTTTCAGGAGCCTCACGGGAGCCTCGACAACTACCGGGTACCGCTAATTCCTTAGGAGCAGGCTTATGCAACCATGGGTCACAGGAGGTTCAGGTCACCGCAGCGGATGGCTGCCCCAGTGTAGCGATCTCCTTCCTCTCAGGAGGAGGGCACTGGGGGCAGCAGGAGAGGGGTCGGGAGCTAGGCTCCTCCCCACGGCGTGCTGAACAAGGTATTCTTCGGAGGTAGGCCCTCTGCCGGGGAGGTGCCCCAGGGCCTGGCCCCGGCAGAGGACCCGTGGTCATCGGGGGAACCGCTGGCGTCCCCTTTTCCCCATTGGCGTCGTCATGGTTTCCGGTCGCCGTCGGTGGGGTCAAGTGTGGCACAAGGCGGGGCCCTCATCTGGCTTATGAAGCAAGGCCAGTACCTGTGAAGAAGGCCCAATGCCTGTGAAGCTCGCCGCCCGTGACACTCTACGTAATAATGAGTTGGGGCTGTACATACCCCGGAGTCTCCGGAGAGCCGCCCTCGGGCCTCGGGGGCTCCCTCCCACGCCCAGTGGCAGCACTTAGCTTCGCGCTGGTGAGAAGACGTCGAAGACTAGACTAGGTGCCGGACGCGGCCATTTGCTCTTGCTTTCTTTTTCGTGCGAACAAGCTCTCTCGTTTCGGATCTAAGTCGAAATTGAATTTGTGTTTGCGTATGTGGGAAGGGGTGTTGTGTCTTATTCATGTGCTTTCTCTTGCTCTGATTTTTGTTCAAGTTGGAATTCACACTAGCTGCCTCCTTCTCGCGGGCCCCTCGCTAGTAGGGCAAGGCTCGGCCTGCGCGCCCGCCGTCCCGCGGCCGGTGTTCGCTCCAGCCAGGCTCTCGCCGCATGGTCAAATGGGACCCTCATGAGGCCCTCAGAAGGACACCGCAGGCCCACTAAAGGCTCGCCAAGACGAAGGTAAAACCATGGCAACCTACTCATCGCGACAATCATGGCATCATGCGGGCACCCATCCGGCGCCAATCTTGACAACACATAGGGGCTTCCCCTCCCAAAAATGCTCTCACAACCTTTAGGGCCACGCCCGAGTCTCTTCCTGCGTAGGGCAAGCAGCGGGGGAAGCGCGGGATCAATCGGACAAATCGCTCGCCGCATCCCCCAAGGCATCCCCTGAGGCGTCGCTGGCACCGCCGTCATCGCCGCCAGCCTCTTCATCGCCATTGTTAGCACCGCCTCCCCCACCGTTTACCACGTCGCCTTCATCGGCAGCAACGATCACCCCATCATCATCGGAGGTGAAGGCCCGGACGAGCGCATCTACGTTGTCCTCCACCCACCGCACTAGATCGCCTCGGATGGCCTCAGGCACTGGGGCGATGGTGGTATCGAAGTCAAAGTGTGGATCGAGGTTCTGGAGATGGCTGAAGACGCGAGAGAATGCCCGCGCGAGCAGGCCGCGGCTCCATTCCTCCACCAGCTGGCGAGACCTCTTAGAGCGGTTCTCCATATGCGTCACCACGTCAGTGAAGAACTGGAGATTGCCAGCATAGTTGGTCACATGCGGCTCCTCGGGGACAACCTCGTAGATGTTGCCCAAGGCCGTGTTAGCCCTTTCCCTGAGCGTCCGGAGCATGGGGCCATGCACGTGTTCCAACGTCTGCTGCTGGCAGATCTCGTCCGCATTCTGCTACACGACGGCCTCGGCATCATCAACCCGCCGTTGAAGAAGGAGCAGTTTGGCGCGGGAGGAGGCCAGCTCAGCCTGCACCGAGCCTAGCGCGGCAGCGGTGGCCTCGGCTCGCTGTGTGGCTTCAGTCAACCTAGTCCTGAGGACTGTCCTGCCTACGGCTTCAGGCCTGATCAACTCCAGCCGCTCTTCATATTCGCGCTCAAGGCCGGCGCGAGCCTCCACCACGCAACAGTCGATCTCCTCCTGGATCCAGGCCTCCCGCGCGCCAACGTCCTCCTCTGCCTGGGCGACCTGGTGCTCCCTCGTCTCCAACCGCTCTAGATCAAGGTTGTGCTCGGCAGTCTCCAGCGTCAGCGCTTCCTCGTGCCTTCAGAGTTCCTCCTCTTCAACAGGCCCCCCTTCAGCAGTGCAAGGGCAGATCGGCGCAGCTCCACCTGCTGCTCCAAGGAGTTGCACCAGTCTTGGAGCTCCCACGCGTGCTCCTCCGCAGCTTCGCGTCCCTTGTCTGCCTCTTGAGCTTCCTCAAGGGCCCGGGAACGGGCCTCCCAAGAGGCCACCAGGGATGCCTCTGCCTTGGCGTTTTCGAGGTCACGCTGGTGGTGCGTGAGACCGACAGCCGCCTTCAGCTTACGCCGCTCCTAGACCAGCCTCAAGCCTTCAGCTACGAGACGCGCGTCTTCAGCCGCCAGCTCTGTGCCGAACTGGCTCACTGCATCGGCTGCCCTCTGGAGGAACTCTTGGCGGATAGCGCTGCGCTCCAGCGCACGCCCAAGCACGTCATCAACACCATCCTCCGCCATCGACGCTAGTGGAGGGCCTCGGAGTGGTTCGCCCCCTCTCGGCATGGGGCTGGGGGCTGGTGCCCCTGCGATTGTCGGGCGGCCCCTGCAAGGGACCCAGCCAGGCGCCGATCCACCTCCCGCTGAGGACCCAAAGACCGACTTCAGCGACTCGCCACCTATGATTAGTGGAGGAGCTCGGGGCAAGTTGGTCGTGCCCAAGAAGAGCTCACAATGGAAGAGCGGCGTGCCGATAGGTTCAAGGCGCGCCGCAAGCCGGCCTGCATCTCCAGTTGAGCTTGCACCAAGGGCGGCGCGCGGACTCGGGGCGATCGGGGTCGGTGATGTAGGAGAAGCCCGAGGAAGCGGCTCCTCAGCTGGCTCCGCGGGCTCGTCAAAAGGAATCCTGAAAGGCCACTGTCAATAAAGGGAGAGGCAGACAAGGAACTATGAAAAGAAGGGACTTACTCGTCCATGGCAAAGTACTTCCTGTGGTTCAGCGGGCTATACAGGCGATCATCACCACCGGAAGCCTCCTTCCTCTTGCGAAGGGCCTCAAAATCTATGCGGAACCGGACCAAGCTCGCGACGTGAGGGCCGGCGCGCGGCATAGGAGCCGAGGCATCGGGACAGCCTACATCAAGGGCACCAGCCTGAGAGGAGCGATCAGGTGCCATCTCTTGGTGTCCTGCTGAGGCCTCGGGGGCTTTGGCCTCGGGAGCGGCAGGTCGCACTCCCTCGTCAGCCACCACCTCGTGAGGGGTACCATCAGCTCCGGAGGATGATGCTTCAGGAGCCTCGCGCGACATCAGCACCACGACATCAGGCCCGCCGGCTCCTGCCAATGCTTGCCTCCCTACGGCAACTCCTGAGGCAAGGTCGGCGCAGGCGGCCAGGGGAAGGACCACAGCAACCGGGTTCTCACGGGCCCCACAAGGCCAGCCGGGCGCAACCCCCATTCGTCGAAGTGGGGCATCTGCTTCATGAAGTCAACCCTGTTTGAGCAAAGATACAACAAAGTGCCCCCGTGGCGTATGTTGCCAGGAGAGGGGTCGCCAATCAGGACCAGCAGCACCTTCTTCAGCGTCTCAGGCACGAGATCCCCTTCCTGGAGCCTCATGCGGTCCTGACGACCGGAGTAAGCCCACATTGGGCGGGAATGGCGCTGGAGAGGAGCGATGCGACGCTGGAGGAACTCCTTCACCACCCGGGGTGCCATCACCCCGAGCTCCCTCAACCTCTCGAAGTGATGTCAGGTGAAGGCAAGCTGGGGGCTCATGAGCTTCTCCTGACCCCAGCCAGGATTGGGAATGGCAGGCAGCGTCGGGTGCGCGAGCAGGGGGCTGGGCACCCCAATGTCCACATACAGCCACCGCTCCCGGAACCCGCTCGCGGAAGGTGGGAGGCCGAAATCGATCCCTGAGGCGGCCGTCTCCGGCATGGCCTGGAAGCTCACGCATCCTGAGCACCGGGAAGGGTCAGACAAGCGCAGAGAGAAGAAGTGGCGTAGAAGGGCAACAAAAGGGGGAATCCCCACCATGGCCTCGCAGACGAAGGTGAAGACAGCAAGCAGAGCAATGGATTGGGGGCCAAGATGCATCATGTGGATCTGGTAATGGGAAAGCACCGCGTTGAAGAAGGCGGAAAAGGGGGGAACCAGGCCTGCCCACAAGGCGTCGGCGAAGAATCGGACCTCCGTGAAGACCCTGTCGAAGGAGGCGTGGGACGCGGGCCAGACCATCGTCTTCCCGCACTCATTGAAGCTGGAGGCAAGCGCGGAGCAGACCTTCTCCAGGGCCTCCAGGTTGAGTATGAGAGATTTGTCGATGGCGGGAGCAGCTGCCGGAGGCGTGCTGGTCGAAGGCGCAGGTTTCTTCCCCTTATCCTTTTTCGTCGGCGCCATGGCAATGGGAAGGGGGAAGAGCTCGAGATGGATTGGAGGCGGAAGCAGAGGCTCGAGGAGGAAAGAGGAACAAGGAGCGCGTAAGCTGCGAAGGGAGGATAACTGTGTACAAGCCTAGTGGCCGCCTAGCCAGGCGCATAATGAAGGAGCATGGGGAAGTGGAGACACCCATGTCCAATCAACCGCCACGCGGCACCCAAGGCCGCAGGCTGATGGGGCCCGCGGTGCTCCGCACTTGCCCCTTCGCTTCTCTGCTAAGCCAAGTCCGAGCGCACCTTGGGACCGGGGTCTACTGTCGGTGTTCTAGGAACAGGGATCCCCAGACTTGCCTGCCTGCGGCCTGCGGCGTGGCTCAACTGGTGGCCCAATATGGCCCATCTTCATCAGCACAAGATTCAAGACCCTCGCGAGGGGCCAAGCCTCGTGGGGCGGACGACGCAAGGCTACCTCAGGAACGGCCTCGCCAGGCAGGCTCGGGAGGAGGCGGAAAGATCAAGGCAGGGTACCTCGGCGAGGTGCTCGTGACGCAAGCCATGACGATCGAGACCAGGCGGGCGCCGGCCTGCGCAGTGTCCTTGTTTCTTCTTTGGTGCGGAGGGGGCAAGCACAGACGCAGAGTACCGAGGCATCAGGCAAAGGTTGCCATTTCAGTGCAACGAGACCAAGACCAGCGGAGCAGCAGGATGGAGGTCACCGTGGAACCCAAGACGGCGTCATCGCCAGTGCCTTTGGTAGCCGAAGACCAACTTTAGTCACGATAACTTGTACTGGATGTTCCCCTTCAAAATGGCCGTTGTTGGCGCCCTTCCCGCTCAATATTTGGGAAGAGGACCAGGGCCTCTATAAATAGGACTAGCCACCACAGTAGAGGGGGGGGGGCAGATCGAGTACTCATTAGAGAGAGAGAGAGATAATCGAACTCACCCAAGCAGTTCATCACACCAGCTTAAGAACACCTCTCGCGAGGCTGTTCTTCTCTTGTACTGTTCATCATTAGCCCCAGAGGCAATCCACCACACCTCACACTGGAGTAGGGTATTACACCACAACGGTGGCCCGAACCAGTATAAACCTTGCATCCCTCGTGTTGTTCATCGCTTTTAGCTTAGATCTCACGAGACGATCGGACGTAGATCGGTAGGGGTGAGATCTTCGTGCGCACCCTAGAGTTCGAACCTTAAGGGTCTGCCGGAACCCAACATCCGACACAAACCCAGGGAGAGAAGAAAAGGAAGGCCGCCCCTTCCGGGGAGGCCGAAGGGTCCAAGAAGGGAAGGACCCTCTCTCCGGACCACTCCACAACTGCTGCCTACAGCGAGGAGGAGTGGCTACCCAGGGCCAAGCCCCTGGCGAAGTCGTAAGTATTCAGATGTCGTAATACTTCGTGCATGTTTTAGCTTTATGGCTTCTTATTATGTCAAGATATGTTTGTGCAGTCCATCCAAAGCCGACATCAACTTATTTTCTTCGGATGGGTCCTTGAGCTCGTCGGAGATGAACAGCTATTCGCTCCCGACGGCTTCCACTCCCCGGCCCGCGGATGACACCGAGGTGTTATCTCAGAGGATACCGGGCCAGGAGGAGATAGTCCTGGAGATGCCTCAAGGCGAGACTCCCGATGC
>NC_041381.1:188578101-188654701 GCF_002162155.2 Triticum dicoccoides
CAGCAGGCTTGGCCCCCAGCCGGATACTGCGCCGGAACATCCAGTGGTTTCGGATTCAGGCGGGCAGCCACCCGCCAAGGGAGGCAAGCCACCTGTGCCAATCACCTCTGCCCATCGAGAGGCATCACGTAACATGGTGGAAGCGCTTCGGAGCGCTTCCCTTGATGAAGGACACCATACTCTTATGAGTACGGTGATTGAAAGGTTTAGTCCGCCAAAAGCGGATTGACCAAAGCCTACGCCAGCCTCCTGACAGGCTTTGAGGTAAGTAATTTAAATTATGAGAAAGTATCACAGTGTAGACAATAGCCCCTAATGCTCTGTTTGGTGTTCGGGAAGAAAAGCCGAACAGAGGATCAAATATTACTCCTAGGAGTCTAATCATATTATGTGTATGTGAATAAGCAGGCGTCGCTGCTGGCCACCGCCGCCGCCACTGCGGAGGTCTCCTAACTGAGGCAGATCCTGGGGCGGGCCGAAGAAGAGCTCGTCCTCGTGAAGAGGCAGCTCGAGGAGAACAAAGGTAAGCAATACCCCGTCTGAATTTTATATAAAGGAAAAAATCATGGATTCTAATAGAAGCATGATAAATTTTACTAGGGGCCACGACCGAAGTGGCGGCCCTTAAGAAGGTGTTGTCCGATGCCAAAAACAAAGCGGCCAAGGAGCCCACCGAGCGTGAAAAACAAGAGGCGCGAGTTGATGAGGTCCAGCAAGAGCTTCAGGACTTCGTCAAAAAATTCGAGTCTTTGGAGCGTGACTCCAAGACACAAGAGTCGAAGCTTGCGAAGGCCCATCAGAGCACACTAGACGCCAAGGCCGAAGCCCAGAATGCCCTCCAGGAAATTGAGGCAGCCAAGAAGATAGCTGCGGGTAAGGCTTTCATTATGCAAAGCAAGCATGTGAAGGAGACTTTCCTTTTACTTACCCGAATTCGGAGCTCTCCAGGAGCATTCGCAGATCTACCGTGCAACATCTCTAATGCCGCGGAGTTTTACCGGGCTAAGGAGGGGAGCTCGACGGATAAGTTGTTTTGGTCCCAATATATTGGGGTCGAACATCTGATGCCCTTGAGCGACCAGCTAAAGCAACTAGTCAAACTTCACAAGGTGGCCGAACTGGCCATGAAGGACTTCATAGTCCGGCTGTGGCCTGGCGAGCCCCTGCCCAGCAGCTACTTCGGCTTTGTCAAGCGGATGGTGAATGCCTGTCCGTGGCTTGAAGTCGTTAAGAATTCCGTCTGTATTGAGGGTGCATGCAGGGCCTTTGCCCGTGCGAAGGTGCATTGGGGGAAGATAGACGCCGAGAAGCTGGTGACAAAGGGGCCGCCGAAGGGCAAGGAGCATCGCCACCCCGAACAGTATTATGAAAATGTCATTAAGGGTGCCCGCCTTGTGGCGGATGAATGTACCAAGGATGTGATATTTGAATGAATGTACTCATGCCATCCTGTATTATGAAAACTAGTTCATTTGCGCTATGTAGCGCTTGTTAATTTAAAATATTACCTTATGTGCGGCCGTTTAAAAAATCTTGAGAGTTGGCCAGTCGTCGGCTTCTGCCCCCATGTAACTAGTACTCGGGTGTTCGGGATAAATATAAACACTCTTTATCCAAGTTTTTGGTCCTTTTAAGGAGGTGTTTAGCGCCATGAACGAGGCAATCAGACTATATGGCTTTATCGCCCTCAATTGGCCATAGAAGTCTACAATTTTAAATTTTGGCAAAGCCCTTAGTATCCGAAAACCGGACTCGGGGCGCTATACACGCCTAAATCGGACAAGGCTGATTCCTCGCCTGAAGCGGAAAAAATGTTTAAGGATTTGAGACCTCTTGAACAGCGACCAGCTCTCGCCTTATCATGACAGTCAGTTTCGGCTTTCTCTACTGAGGTGCTCGTCCGGAAAAACCGGGACACAATCGCAGTAGTTCTCCCTGCGCTACCTTAGCTGATATAGCGGAACGTAAGGTACCAAAACAAGGGATCCGGGCAAACCCAACTATTGACCCAAGACATGATTCGGAGCTGATGCATATAGTGCTATAAGTTCGGGGTGCCGCACTGTCGAAAGTGTTTGGACTTGTCTTGCCGGGTTATGGGGTTCTGAAGCCCCTGGCAAACATGTCGTGCCAGGATGCATGGGTATAATAAATAAGAAGTAAAGAAAAAGGGGTAAATAAACACAATAGCAAGCTGACGCTGTATACTATTTTTCCTTGTTATTCAAATGTTATGTCAAAGCATACATATACAAGTAGTGCGATAAGCAGGATAGGACTGTTTGACACATCCTGACTAGGAGCGGGCGGTATGCGGGTATATAAAACAGGTATAACGATGGTTATCAGAGACCACCTGAGGATTCCCTCGTACGCCAAAGCTTCTTGTCCTCCTGGTGTGTCAGTCCTGCTATGTGTCCGATAGCCGGGCTTTCGGAAGAGCCTCCTGAAGGTAGGGACCTGAAAGAAAAAAGGGGTGCAAAAATGCGTGTGTACTGGGGCGGTCGAACCGCATTGTGGACCGTGTCATGGTCGTGCCTCTGCATATGCCCAGGGTATTTTAAGTGCGTAGTTGTGTACGCCCGGCACGAATGTTGCCGCTTGACTGGGACTAGGGAGGAGGTTGGTTTGCTAGTCGAGCTCTGGACGTGCCGGGCGATCCTGTTGTGGAGTACTCCGGACTCGCTTGATAGTATCCGGGTTCTTTATCGCCGAATTGGCTGTTTGCCTAAGAAGGTTGTTTTGTACTTCCGCCGCGAGGGCCGCAGTGTGCTCCTCCGTGCGAAGCGAGCACTCTATGTTTCCATTAACTGTAATAACCCCGTGATGTCCCGACATTTTGAGCTTGAGGTATGCATAATGCGGAACCGCATTGAATTTGGCGAATGTGGTTCGTCTGAGCAGTGCATGATAGCCACTGCAGAAGAGGACGATGTCAAAGATTAACTCCTCACTTCGGAAATTTTTCGGAGATCCGAAGACCACTTCCAATGTGATTGAGCCCGTACAACAGGCCTCTACACTGGGTATAACACCCTTGAAGGTGGTTTTTGTGGGCTTGATCCTAGAGGGGTCGATGCCCATTTTGCACACTGTATCCTGATAGAGCAGGTTCACGCTGCTGCCACCGTCCATGAGGACTCGTGTAAGATGGAATCCGTCGATGATGGGGTCAAGGACCAATGCGGCCGAACCGCCATGATGGATACTGGTAGGATGGTCCCTGCGATCGAAAGTGATCGGGCAAGAGGACCATGGGTTGAATTTTGGGGCGACTGGGTCCATCACATAGACGTCCCTTAGTGCACGCTTCCGTTCCCGCTTGGGGATATGGGTTGCGTATATCATATTCACTATTTTCACCTGGGGAGGGAATTTCTTCCGTCCTCCCGTGTTCGGCGGTCGGGGATCCTCGTTGTCGTTGCTATGCAGCCCCTTTTCCTTGTTTTAGCATTCAACTTGCCGGCCTGTTTAAACACCCAACATTCCCTGTTGGTGTGGTTGGCTGGTTTATCGGGGCTGCCGTGAATTTGACATGAGCGATCTAGTATGCGGTCCAAACTGGACGAGCCCTAATTGTTTCTTTTGAACGGCTTTTTCCGCTGTCTGGATTTAAAGCCTCTGAATCCAGCGTTAACTACCGTGTCTTCAGCGTTGTTGCCATTATTGCGACGCTTGTGTCTATTCCGTCACGGCTTGCCGTTGCTATCCCCGGCGTCTGAATCGCCTGAGTTTTTGGGTGTGATGTTGCTGCGAGCCAGCGAGCTGTCCTCGCCCGTGCAGAAGCGGGTCATGAGTGTCGTGAGGGATGCCATGGACTTTGGCTTCCCTTGGCCGAGATGTCGGGCAAGCCATTCGTCACGGATGTTGTGCTTGAAACCGCTAAGGCTTCGACATCCGGACAGTCGACAATTTGGTTCTTTTTAGTTAGGAACCGAGTCCAGAATTTCCTGGCTGACTCTCCGGGCTGCTGGGTTATGTGACTTTTGCGTGTGCGTAGGAAATTTTTTGAAATTACTATGTTCCCCAACAACCCGCTCACAACAGGAGACAAAAAGGAGAACGCCGGGGGGCATAGGAGTGCCGGATTGCAAAACGGATAACGGGGAAAATGCTCGGATGCAAGAAACGAACATGTATGCAAAATGAAATGCACAAGATGACATGGCAATATGCAACACGCAAGCAAATGACATGGCAACGACGGCGAATAACTGGCAGACACCTGGCGCAACGAATCCGGGGCGTTACAAGCGCCCTGTCCCTGGCCGCTGCGGTGCGATCGCATGTCAGGGGACGTCGCGGCCCTGGAATGAGAGGATTCCGCCTGGGTTTCCGCTGCCCTTGTATGTCCGAATCGAGGGACCTGGAGAAGAAGTCACCGAGCGACATCACCGGCGCCGCAGGCGACGCCGACGAGTCACGGCGGTACGCGTCGTCACCCTGGAGTCCATGCCGAGAGCTGTTATCGCGAGCTCGTGCTTCACGCTGCCATGCCTCCGCGCTCCTGGATTCGCCTTCCTCCCTCCTTCGCCTTTGATATGCCGCCGAACGGGTCTCTGGAGCTCTGGCTGCAGCACGCTGACTGCAGCACCCTTGCGACCGGAGCGGAGGTTGCGGTCGTCGCTCCGGGCAAGGTCTTCATGACCCAGGGCTGGGTCGAGATCGCCCAGGTTTGCCAGACAGGGGGTTCTCTCGTAATTCATCTGGAATACGATGGCGCCTCCTTGATGTTCTTCAAGGTCTTCGGCACAGAAGGACGCCGGATGGAGTGCTGCCCCAAGGAAAGCGGCTGGGGCACCAACATGGCGAGGGCCGGGCTTCATGCGATGCCGGAGACAAGCGACGACAGCTATGAGCCCCCGAGCTCACGTCGCGCTCGGAGCAGGGCAGCTTCATCAGGCCGTCGGCGCCACTGATCTGGATGGGGTTGGCGCCGGTGTCTGGCGGACCACTGTTGATGATGGCGTCTCATGCGGAGGCGCGCGTAGTTAACACCCCTTAGGATTAGCACCTTTTGTTCCCTGTGAGGAATCGAAGTAGCACCCCGCGGGGGTATGTAAGGCGCCTATCATGTCTTTTGTGAATATTATATCCTTATTACGAATCGGTGCGAGATGCTTGTCCTGTCCTGGCTCGGCTCCCCCTTTCTTTCCTCACGAGGGCTTGGTGCTCTACGCTGACAGGTCTTGGTCCCTAGGCAGGCTTCAGCCGTCGCTGATATGCCAGGTCGCGATGCCGTGGTCAAGGCCAGGAGGTGAGCGTCCCAAGGTCCGGTAAGAGCCCCTGAGTCACGATGCTCAGGAGGTCCCCTTTAGCGCTCAAGCAGCCTCCGCTGGGCGAGAAAGGAAAGCAACGTCACTATGACAGAGCTGCACTAGGCCAGGGTTTGGCATCGCGTTGATTTAGCTTTTTCAGAAGCGTGACTTATCTCATGAGCTTGGAGTCGTTCTTCGGCGAGGTGCCTGGCCTGCGTGCTGGCAGCTGGGGTGTCGCTGGGTTGGGTCCTCACGAGCTCCTCCCCTCCTCCCCGCACTTTCCTTTATGCTCTACGTCCTCAGGTCCTGGCCCTTGATTGAGCTCAGCCGCCGCTGGTATGACAGGTTGCGATGCCGTGGGTCAAGGCCAGGGGGTTAGGGCTGGAGAGCCATTAAGGGCCCATGAGGCACGATGCTCAGGCGCCCCCCTTTTCACGCGCGAGCGGATGGTACGGGAGAGAGGGGGAGGGAGCTCGCGACGCTCCTCCCCACGTTATTCCTTGAGCGGATCCTACATACCAACACGAGGAAAGCAAGTCCTGCCATTACGGTTGCCAGCCAGCCATTGGTTGCTCCGAGGGAGTGATTGAGGCACCGAGGGCCTAGCAAGGTAGCGCTATGCGGGGCTGCCGCGGCCAGAGCTCGACCACTCAGATTTGTCGGTGTTGCAGGGACAGACCCATGCGCAAGCTCCGTGCAAGAGCGAACGGCTCCAAAGGTAGTGTCAATCGAGCAGGCGATTATCTCTAGCAGGTTAAGTATGAAGAAGCAAATCAACTTGGATAGGTGCAGAGAAAAGCAAACGCCACTGGGTCTGGCCCGAGCGGCTTGGGGATGATTCAGCCCGAGGGGCGCCCCCAACAAGGTAAGCTGAAGATAAAAGCAAAACGGATACATGCCGCAGGGACAGGCCCACGCGACCTAGGAATGATGCAGCCCTGAGGGCGCTCCCGGCTGAAACGAAAACTTGAAAGAAGTCACCTGATACCATTGCAGAGTGAGTGTCGGAGTAGCTGACGATGCGAGGTGAAGATGCCAATCCTCACGAGCCGTCGAGGCTCCGAGCCTAGGGAGGCTCGCAAGGTCCGGGCGGCTCGGTGAGGTCCATCTCCATCTCCTCCAGGAACGCGTGATGCTTGGCCACTTGAGCTTCCAGAATGCTTCTCATCAGGCACTGGTGGGCTGCAGCCGCGTTCGGCAGGCCGAAGGGCATGCGAACGTATTTGTGCGGTGGACCCGCGCAACGCCCCACACGCGAAGGCCAGAAACACTCCTGAGATGCGACTCGATTGAGCCCTGGGTAGTCAATGCAAACACGCAGCCCGCCATCCTCGCCTGGATGGGGAGCTACACTGGGCAGGTGGCGGGTGCTGCGCATGATTCTTGATTCCTGTAACTCCTGAGCGACCTTGGTGATGAACTCTTGAGGGTTGTGCCCTCCTTTCCTTACGCCTTCCTGAGGGAAACATGCCGAGAAGCACGTCTCCAAGTGGTGCCCAAGCGCCTCCCTCGTGATCTTGGCAAAGTTAGTGGCTCCCTAGGAGAGAGCCTCCGAGCCTTGCCCGAGGAGGGCAATGGGCGCGCCTTCTTATGCGACGGAGGGTGGTGCCCCTTGGTTGGGTGCAGGTCCAGATGTGGCGCCTCCGGAGGGGCCTGCCTCCTGAGGCTTTGAGCCAGGTGATGTCTTCTTCTTCTTGGGAGCTGCTCCAGGGAGGTTTCCACTCTTGCTGTCCGGGTCCTCGATCGACGCAGCCTGGAAGGCGCGCTCCAGGGAGCACACCGCATCCTTCTCTTCACAGGGGACCGTGATGACCCCGCCACTTCCTGGCATCTTGAGGACGTTGTAGCCATGGTGAGTCACTGCCATGAACTTGGCTAGGGCCGGATACCCTAGGATGGCATTGTATGACAAGAGAATGTGAGCGGCGTTGAAGTCAATGAGCTCGATGCGGTAGTTGTTGTGCAGTCCAAAGGTGACAGGAAGGTGGATCTGCCCTATCGGGATAGTGGAGCCATCAGTGACTCCTGAGAAAGGCTTGGTTGGCTGAAGCTGATCATATGGCACTTGGAGAATGTTAAAAGTCTCGACGGACAGAATGTTGAGTCCTGCTCCGCCATCGATGAGGGTCCTGGTGACTTGCACATTGCTGATGACTGGGGAACAGAGCATTGGGAGGACACCGGCCGTTGTCGCGCACTTGAGATGATCCACTGAGCTGAACGTGATGGCGCACACAGACCACCTGAGAGGGCGCGTGGCCTCAAGCTTGGGGAGGACTGCATTCACCTCGCGAGCAAACTGCTTGAAGATGCGCTGTGAGACTGGGGCCTGAGCGCCGCCCAGGATGCAAGCGATTGCACGTGGCTCCTGGAAGCCCCCAGCCCCCTCGTCGTGATTATGGTCTTCATTCCTTCTTGGTGGTGGTGGCAGAGGGGAAAGTACTGCGTTGCCTTGCGGGCCATCCTCATGAGGCTGGTCTCTCCAAGCTCCCTCACGAGGCTGGTCCTGCCAGTGGTCCTCGCAAAGTCGGTCACGCCACCCTTGGCGAGGGCCACGGTCGTCCCATCGTCCCATCGTTGCGCTTGGGGCATCGACCGACACGGCCTTCTGGCACGGACCTAAGCTCTTGGCATTCGTTGGTGTGTGAGTATGGAGATCGTGGTACACACAGTACCGACTGCCCTTGGACGACTCCGGCTGGTCCCTGCCACGCTTTGTGTCCGGCTCTGCTGCGAGCACAGCTGCTCCCTTGCGCCTCACATCTTTGGCCTTGGCTTTCTTTTCTTCTAGGTCTGCTGCCGGGAGCTCGAGAAGGGAGAGGTGTCCCTCCTCAGCCCTTGCACACTTGGTCGCTAGGTTGAACAACTCCAGTGATGTACACAGATCTTCATGGATCGCCAGCTCCTCCTTCATCTTGATGTCGCGGACGCCGTTAGAGAACACCGAGATGATGGCCTCCTCGGTCACCCTGGGAATCTTGAGGCGAGCGTTGTTGAAGCGCTAGATGTACTTCTGCAAGGTCTCTCCGGGCTGCTGCTTGATGCAGCGTAGGTCACCCACGGCCGGCGAACGGTCGCAGTGACCTGGAAGTTGGCGATGAAGCAGGTGCGCATCTCATCCCAGGAGGAGATCGTCCCAGGAGCCAGGTGCGGGCTCCGTCCTTGAGTGCCATGGGAAACCAGTTCGCCATGACCTTTTCGTCCCTGTTGGCGGCTTCAATGCCCAGCTCGTAGAGCTGTAGGAACTCCGCGGGATCTGCAGTGCCGTCGTAGCGAGGAGGCAGGTTAGGCTTGAACTTGCCTGGCCAGGCGACATTGCGTAGCTCGGAGGTGAAGGCGCGGCAGCCCGCAGTGGCCACCAGAGCCCTCTGCTGATGCTGGGCTTGCTCCTAGGGATTCCCGCGCGCCGCTTCCTGGAGCAGCGCGGGGTCTTGATGTGGTGGCGTAGGGATGCGTTCATGGCGCACCAGTGCCGGGAGCATGCGAGCACCGTCTTGGGGACGAGGGATTTCTTGGCAGCTCCTCTCTGGTCGCGCGGGCACCGGACGCGGCAGATCTCGTCCTGGGGCCGCGCGCCTTGGAGCCAGGGCGCCTTCTTGGGGAGAAGGTGGCGGAGGCACCTCCTGATCTGTACCTCCTGCGTAGGACGGAGGGCGAGGCAGCGAGAGGGACGACATAGGAGAGCCCCCTGTGGCACTGACGAGCTCGGTGATGCGGGCGAGCCAGTCCTCGTAGATCTCATCGACGGGACGGTAGTGCAGGAGCTCACGTGCCAGGAGCAAGGCGACGTGCGCGTCCGTGGGGGCGCGACGGGCGTGGGATGACGAACCGGCTGGGGTCAGTGACGGGCTGGCGGTGCGGCCTTCCCGCCACACCGAAGGATGCAGGGACGAGGCCTGCTGCTCGTTCCCCGCCGGGCCCGTGGAGGCGTTGGCGGCAAGCGACGGGGAACGACGGGGACACCCACCGATGGGAGCCGTCTGGGCGACGCGGGCGGCGAGAGCAGCCCGACGCTTAGCTCGAGCCCGGCGAGCGTCGGCCATGAACACGACGGAAGATCGAACGCGAAGCAGCGGAAGAAAGATTCTGGTGCACCCCTACCTAGCGCGCCAAATGTCGGATGTTGGGTTCCGGCAGACCCTTAAGGTTTGAACTCTGGGGTGCGCACGAAGATCTCTCCCCTACCGATCTACGTCCGATCGCGTCATTTGATCTAAGCTGAAAATGATGAGCAACACAAGGGACACAAGATTTATACTGGTTTGGGCCACCGTTGTGGTGTAATACCCTACTCCAGTGTGTGGTGTGGTGGATTGCCTCACGGGCTGATGATGAATAGTACAAGGGAAGAACAGCCTCGCGAGAGGTGTTCTTGGGCTGGTGTGATGAACTGCTTGTGTGAGTTCGATCACCTCTCTCTCTCTCCCCCCCTCCAAAACTGGATCCCTCTCTATTGTGGTGGCTAGTCCTATATATAGAGGCCTTGGGCCTCTTCCCAAATATTGAGAGGGAAGGGAGCAAACAACGACCATTTTGAAGGGGGACATCCAGTACAAGTAATCCTGACTAAAGTTGGTCTTCGGCTGCCAAAAGCACTGGCGACGACGTCGTCTTGGGCTCCACGGTGACCTACATCCTGCCGCTCCGCTGGTCTTGGTCTCGTTGCTCCGAAATGGCAACCTTTGCTTGATGCTTCGGTACTCCACGTCTGTGCTTGCCCCCTTTGCACCAAAGAGGAAACAAGGACACTGCGCAGGCCGGCGCCCGCCTGGTATCGGTCGTCATGGCTTGCATCACGAGCACCTCGAGAGGTACCCTGCCTTGATCTCTCCGCCTCCTCGCGAGCCTGCCTGGCGAGGTCGTTCCTGAGGAAGCCTTGCGTCGTCCGCCCCGCGAGGCTTGGCCCCTCGCGAGGGTCTTGAGTCTTGCGCTGATGAAGATGGGCCCTATTGGGCCACCACTTGAGCCACGCCGCAGGCCGCAGGCAGGCAAGTCTAGGGACCCCCGTTCCCACAACACCGACACATGTTGTTACTCCCTTAGATACTGCCATCACCCTCTCCAATTCAAATGGCTGATAAACAAGAAAAGTAATTGAAAGTACAGACATTGTATGATAGACAGGTGCAATGAATAGTGCGGAATAAAATAGGGCATGAAATAATTCACATTTATGTTGTCTAACCAAACAGGATAGCATGACACAATTTCACATATATGATGGCTAACTAAACAGGATAACATGACACAATTTCACATTATGATGGCTAACTAAAAAAGATGGAAAGATATAGTTCAAAATATGATGACTATGTAAACAGGATGACATGATATAACTATATAATATGTTTATTAAACTAGTCGTCAACCCGTGCGTTCGCACAGGCTAATTTATTTATTAATATATATGCAAAAGCTCATTCCATTTATACATTTTGATTCTAGTTTAGATCCCAATGGACATGCAACATCTTATAATTTTAAAATTCTAGTAATTATACATTTGAATAGAACAATTTTATGATTTTGCAATTTTTGTATATTTGCAGAAAATCACATTCAAATATATATTAAATTCATTTTCATTATGATTTTAAGATATTTTATGTCCATAAATTATTTGGCCTATATAATGAGTGCTTGCATACGCAACTTATGAATTAATATTGGTGCTAAATTTTAAAGTAGGTCAGTTTCTTTCCCTATTGATTGGAAATTTCTGAGTACCTTGTTCCCTTGATGGTAGATTCATTGCAAGAGAATTCCTACCAAGAAGTCCATGGGTGAAATAGCATGACCATCGTGAGGTCATTAACTTGAATTGTACGGTATTCATTATAGCAATGTCATCTTAGAAGATTCCCATTTTTTCACTATGTAGTGCAAGGCAAGAGCCGCACAAAAAGAGTGTACAATATATAGAGAGAAGGGAGGGGTGTAATGCTTACAAAAACCCAACTATGGAAGAGAAGAGATCCAAGATAGAAGGCTATCCCTATAATTACATTTGAGTCTATGAGCTAACAGAGACAGATCATGTACAAAGTTTCTTCTCCAAGCCCCAAAACTTGGCCTCTCATTTCTAAAGATTTTTGCCATTCCTCTGAGTCCAGATGTTCCAAGTGGCATTAAAAATCACCTCAATAAAGAAGGGTCTATCAAAACCCTTCCTTGCTACTGCCGCCATCAAATAGGTTGACTGATTAGGTTATGATGCCCAAGTAATCCCAAGATAATTCCAACTGGCTGAAGTTAAAAAAAAAGAACATATGTGCTCGATCCTCATGTGTGAGAGTCTGGCAAACACCACAAGTATCATCTTGCATAGTCCAATGTCGGCTTTGCATCATATCTCTTGTGTTAAGCCTATCCACCAGGAGTAGCCAACCAAAGACTTTGATCTTGAGCGTGCAGGAACACTTCCATATACACTTAACAATTGGATCCACAGTAATGTGCCTATGAGCAAAGTTATAATATACCTTGGATCAAAATTCACCAGTTTTGGTTGGCCAGTGGAAAATGTCCTTGCCCTTAGCATTGATAGATATCGATGACAGGATGGACTCCAACTGAATCAACTCATGACGGGCTTCAGTGGAGAGAGGGAGGTGCAGGTTACTGACCATGGATGGTAGATCATCGAGGGTTTGACAGTAAGCATGTCATCCAACACGAAAGAGTGCAGTCGGGGGCAACGATCTTTCATGGGAGTATTTCTTCCCTGGAGTTGCCAATGATCAAGCCAGAAAAGCACAGGTTCACCAGAATGAACCTTTGGGACAAAAAGCTGACAAAATTTGTCATATAATTTTAACACATCGCGCCACCAGAAAGAGCCACAGGCCTTAGTGGCTTGGGGTGCCGAAGAACCATAGTATGTATCCCAAATGAGTTCAGCCCAGGGCACCTCCATTTTGTTGAAAAACGTAAAGTAATGTTTCAGTAGCATTGGTTGGCCATTGTAAAATATAAATTAATAAAGGAAAAGTGAGAAATGAACAAACACGTCGATGATAAAATTCAATAACAATAGAGCGATACTTTGTAAGAAGAATGTTATCCTTCGAATATTTGTAGAGGTCAATTATTTTTCTAGGCAGACCATGCCTATTTTTTATGGATGCAAATGATCTATGGGATATGAAGTAACTTTTATCCAATTTTATTGGGTCTTATACTGCTTGTATAATCGATGGTAATCTATACTACTTGTCTAGTCTATGGTAATACTTGAACTCAAAATACATGCGTGTCTCGTAAACCCAAAAGGAGGTAGTACATCGAATCGGCATACTTTTCTTACGATAAACCTCATAGAAGGAGCAGCTGACCTGAAATTGCCGTCCCAAATATGAAATGATACTAAGGCCCGTGAAGCACATGTAGTTACTCCCGCAATTAAATTTGAGGCCTAACTATTCTCCATGTTAGTGCGAACTAAATCATTTGAACTGCAATGACATCTAAAATGGAGTAGTTTTTTTCAACTATTATTTTCACACTGCTACCATCAATGAACCTACAAACAAACACAATTTGAATGCTTAACCCAAGGCATATGTCAAATGAATTACCTACCTAGTAAGCCCTTCAGTGAATAGAAGGGAATATAAATTTACATCAAATTATACCAGCATAGCACCAATTCAGGCATATATCAAGATAAGTAATAACCTATGAGCTCAAATATAAATTCAAAAGTTATGCTTATATATACGCATATGTATTCTTACATCTGTTGTTTCATTATCCATCCACTGGAAGATACCAAGTTATACAATTTGGAACGAATGACAGGCCCCACCTTAAATCATTTCTTCCCTATAAATCCTTTAGTCAAATAATTAACCAAATCATGTATCATGGAGAGAAAGAGAAAGATCTGATAGACAATTCTACCATCTTTCAGAAAATAACAGCCAAACACAAGAAAAATATAGAAATGTTGTAAATCGCCATGAGGCCTATATGAAATATGATGTTCACGGACTTCATCTATTTAAAACTATAGTCACATTGGTACATATATAATGTGGAGGAACAATTAACTGCGGTGAGTGTCAACCATATCAATGGATACATACATGTCATCAGCACACTAAATGGAGCTGACGTTGCTACTGGTTCTTTGCTAAGATATGATCTGTGCTAGCAGGAGAGTTTTTTGTGAGCGTTTCACATGTTAAACTTCTGATATTTGGGAACTTAAGTGCAGAAAATGAGTTTTTGTGCCTTCTTGCATTTTACATGTCAGACTAAATGAGTTTCCTTATTAGATCATGTTGAGATCAAGTAAAAGAAAACTATGAAATACAATACATCAAACTCATTAGTATCTTGATGCACTGATGTTCATGATGTAAACTATATCCATCATGAGCTAATGATATTAATATTAAGTGACTGATAAGAATACGAAATAATATACCACAACAATAGATTAATATGTTTATCCTTAATAAAATGGATGTGTGCATCATATGTTGCAGAGGCCGGGGATAGCCCCTCTTCGAAAGAATTAAATAAATTAATATGTTTGAGTAACATTTCCCCAATATAACCAATCATGCAAACATCGAATTAGTAGATACGCAAAGAAAACCCGATGAATAAAAACCAATGATTCATATAAAACTATAGAACATATTTACATGCTGGCCTACAGACATCGTGTTGAGACCTTAATCTTGCACGTAACCATAAATAACTTTTACGCCAATTCATGATTCTATGTAGCAGATGATGAGAGAAATTCTATGGAATAATTAGTAGCTTAACAGTAAGAGCGTACAAAAGGAGCTAGTTCAACATGTACCTATCCCATCAGAAGTAACGATGTTGTCCAAGTCGACCACATCTTGTCGTGATACATAGATCAGATGTGTAAGCATGCATGTATATTAAACTGCACATATATGCAAACATACACGCAGTCAGAGCTCAGTAAACTGCCTCTTTTGTAGGATGAAATTGCATGTTCCTGTTTACTTACTACGTTATAATATTTCATCCCCAGTGCACACACACTTTGCACACTGATTTTTGACATCATCGTGATTAGAAGCAGAATAGACAATCGTTCGGAGATGTAAAGATTAGACTGAAAAAAAGATTCGCATGTATGTTATTCGTACCTTCAAATAATCAGAACTAATACAGACAAATGTATGCTTCCTAATCCGTAGACTAAATAGGACAATCTACAGACCATGAGAGAAAAAACTTTACAATGCTAATAACTAATCATAAAATCATGTCGACCATCATGTTGAATTGTTAATCATATTTATGGAAAAAGGTTCCAAATGCAGTGTGCCCAAAGTGCATAGCAATACACGATGAACAATTGTTGCGTAATCAGTCATCCATGAACAACATCACAATCATAAGATGAAAATATTAAACGTCGGCTCTTGCAGGTGATCTCAGCAAATAACACTCTTATTCCAACTTCTATCAATTGGCTAATGCGCTAAATTTGCAGCATGCTTTTGCTGGAAGCTAAATTTTAAAAAGATTTTTTGGAATGACAGAATACACGAAAATAAGTGAATAGTTTTGAACTTAAAGGGTTTGTTCTGATAGCATGGTAGTATGAGATAAACTTGCTAATTTCTCAGTGTATTCCACATCAAGCTAACAAAGAAAGTGTACAGAAATCATGTGTTCAACTTGTATCATGGTATGCTCGCAAGAATACCTTTCAGCCGGAATGCAAGAAAGTACCTTTATTACTTTTGAATATCCATGATGACAATTTCAATGGTTCAATTATCTTAGAATTTTGTACCTCTTTGAAAGTGCTACTGGCAACAAACTTTTAGCTCAACTCAACAATTTTGCTATCGCCTTTACTCTGTGTATATAACACATAAACACCAACTATTCGTTATAATATTTAGCAGATCTCTTGGAAGGAGGTTGGAGACTGAAATTGCAACATATGGTAGTAAGTTTTCTATCATGATTGTACCAATAATCAAATATTTATTTGGATAACAGAAAACATTGTCCCCACTTCCACTTGCACCATGTCTCAATGTAGTTTTCACTAATTTCCAAATGAAATTAGCACACTCCAATTCACCTATCCAACAGAAGATCTTTTTTTTCTCAAAATTGAATAGAATGGACACCGAATTATATGCCGAGCAACATGGACACGTGAAACTATAGTACGGAGAATAAATTAGAATGTCGGCAAAAAGGAAAGCTAAGATAGGATGGCCACCGAGGGATTCAGGTGTCCATAATAGTGTTTGCACTCATAGAACATGCATGCAATTATGAGGTAGCCCTAGAAGTAAATACTAATGGTATTCATCCCTCTATTTAAGTGAAATTAAGGGGTGATGCTATACAATCTATAATATCAGTATATTTGGTTCAAAATCCTCCCTTCTATGATCATTTTTTTGCCTTGTACATTTACTGTTTGTACTACTTTTCAAGAATCGGACACCAATATCTCCTTTACATAACAGGCACCCACTTAATTATGTCTAAACACAGGATTGACTTGGCGTTATCCGATTAGACTACCCAGCCAAAGCATAATATTGTAGAAAATTTGTGCATTACCACGGAATCAACGTACCTAGCTAGACACGGCCACCGGTAAATTTCAAAATAGTGGAGAACAAATCGTGCTTATTTTTATACAATCTACACATGGTTCATCTTCCGACATAAGAAAATTACCTTATCTGCATATATGGCCTACAGAATGATAAACTCAAGGGAAAAAAAGATGCGTATGGGGTATGTGATCCATATACAATAAATCATGCTTAAGAGCAAAAAATTCACAGAATAGATAAAAAAACATTGAATTAAGGTTGCATAATTCTGCATCAACAGAGTGTGGGTTCAATTGAGCCCAGAGTAAATTGAAGATTTGTTCGCATTCATAGCTTCGCTGATGAGCACATCTAGGCAGCACGACACATGGGTAGCAGTCGGATCAGATCAAATTGTAGCACACATGGAGGATGTACTAATGGAAAGAATTTTGGGAGATACTGAGCAAGTACAATTTGCATCATACTTTAGCACTAACGCTAGAATGCCTCAGTAAACATAGGCTATTCCTCCCACCAGAACCATGGCTTATGTACCTAGGAAATTTAAGCCCAAGAAGAATCGCTCCAACACAAAGCAGAATAAGATAGTTAGGGGGCGGAGTACATTCCTGTGCCGTCGACGTGGTTCGGTCACAACCGTAGTGGTGGCAGCCGTAGTGGTGGCAGGGCAGCCATAGCACGATCCCGTAGTAACCAAGCCCAACGGGAGCATGATGAGACAGAGAGACCACACAGAGGGCGCGCTGCAGGTCGGAGGAGCCACGAATATGATCCCAATGACCGCTGGATTCCACACCAGAGGATGGAGCTGCCGCTAGGGTTCGTCGAGGAGGCGTTTGCGGAGGCAGAAGGTTGAGGCGGCGGCCGGAACCGCAGCGAGGCGGCGGTCGGAACAGCAGCGACGGTTTGCCGAGGAGGCTTGTGGAGGCAGAAGGTCGAGGCGGCGGCCGGAATCAGATGATGCGGCGGTGGCGGCTAGAAGACAGAGAGGCTACGGGAAAAAAAGATGCCTAGTTTTTTTTATTTAGGATGCGTAACCTAGTTTTTGACCTATAAGGAGAGAGTCGCGAGATTGGGAGAGAGGTAGAGGGAGTTAGCCAAAGATCTACACCGTAATAACTCGGTCCCACATAAGATAAACGGCTCCTAATTTCTAATTAATGTGATATTTTTTGGGGAGTCTGTAATTAGTGTAGGTATAGATAGATAGATAGATAGATAGATAGATAGATAGATAGATAGATAGATAGATATAGATATAGATAGATAGATAGATAGATAGGTTGGCATGCCATAATTCACATACATTCAAAGATAGAATGCCATAATTCAAAATATAATGACTATAAACACTAAACAGGATGAGATGATATAACTATATGATGTTTTTATTAAATGGGTTACCATGCCATAATTCAGATAGATGATGTGTATGTACTATGTAAACATGATGGCATGATATAATTCAAATATATGATTTATATGGTAAGCAAGTAAGCAGATGGCAATCCATATATGATGTAAAAACTAAGCAATGCAAGACAACATGCACGACATGGGTAATATAACCCTGCCAAGTTTGAGCATAGACCTCAGGGGAGAAATAGGATTGGTCATCAGTCTCTGAATCCTCCTCTGAGGAGCCCTCTGTAACCAGTAAGATGTCTGCTTCAGCAGGTAGCATTGTCTGCTCTAAATACCTTGTTTTCACTCCAGATACTTCCATCACTGCTTCAAACGGCTGATGCACAGGAAGAGTAGTTGAATATACAAACGTTGTCGACAAATGAAACACGTAATACAAAAAAATGATAGCATGATATAATTCACTTACATGATGATTGACTAAACATCATGGCATTGCATAATTCACATATATAATGCCTTTGCAATAATATAGCATTGCATAATTCACATATATAATGTCTTGCAACAAGATGGCAATGCATAATTCACATATATGGTAATTAGACACTGAAAATGTGGCATTCGCACAAAGCATGTATAAACTAATCAAACGACATAGCAATGAAAGACACCATACACACGATATGAGCAACATAACCCTGCCAAGTTAGAGCATACACCTCGGGGGGGGGGATAGGACTGGTCATCTGTCTCTGAATCCTCCTCTGAGGAGCTATCCGTAACCAGCGAGATATGCGCTTCGTTAGATAACATAGTCTGCTCTGAAGACCTTGTTTTCACTCCAGAATTTTCCATCATCGTGTCAAATGGCTGATGCACACAAAGAGCAGTTGAATGTACTAACATTGTTGACAAATATAATATGTAATGAAAAAAAAGGATGACCTGATATAATTTACATATAAGATGACTGGCTAAGCAGGATGGCATTGCAAAATTCATATATATGATGCCTGGCTAAACAAGATGGCATTGCATAATTCACATAAACGATGAATAAACTAAACAGATGGCATTCCCACAAAGGATGTCTAAACTAAGCAAATGACATATTTGATGTATAAAGTAAGCAATGCAAGGCACCATATGCATGATATAACCAACATCAGCATGCCAAGTTAGAGCCAAGACCTCAGGGGGTAAATAGGAGTGGTCTTGTCCTTCTGAATCCCCCTCAGAACAGATATCTTCCTCTCGATTACAATCCGAAATGGGTGGAGGGGGGCTGCCTTTGTGCCTACCATGGAGCGACGTCTACATGAAATTTTATTGCCACGCAAGGCTCGTCTCTTTTGATCTACATGTTCAGTTCCATTGTTTACAATAACTGTCATGCATAGGAATAAAATATAGTGAGATTATGTAAGGAGTGCATGCAGAAATCCAGAGTGATGGTAGCAACCTGTGGATAGACCCAAAACCAATAATAGCAGGCAGATAATGGCTTCGGTGAAAAAATACAAATAATGGCTTCTTTACTGTTTCTTTCCCACCCAACATGAAACTCATAGTAGATTATCCAGATAGTAGATATATACTATTGATTAAGGCCCAGATATGTACCCCACAACCATTTAAAAACTCAAGTTTGACCATTAGTTTGGAGCTGACTCAGAGTCTAATCGGTGAACAGGACGATAAAGTAGCATGTAATATTAAGCGATGCATAACATAAGCAGACACGAAAGAGTGCGACCTCTCTTGCGGACCCGTGTAGTCCTCGAGGTCATCTGCTCGGTTGATGGTGGTAATGCAGTTTTCATGGCTGCCGGCGGCGGGGAAGAAGATCTGAGGCGGCAAAAGACAGTCTGGAGGCTGGATCCCTGATGTGCTGGACCCTTCTGTCGTTGGAGCAACTGAGCTGGGGTGGACGACGGTGCAGCAGGAGTGAGACAAACCAAGCAAGGTTTTCTTTGACAACTATCTGTAAGAGAAGTAATTCTGTAAGGGCTCGTTTGAATTGGAGGATTCCAACAATCCAGGGATAGGAAATAGACAGGAATAGGATAGTAATGCACGTGCAAAACAGAGAATTTAAAAACACCGGATTTTTGCCAATCTGGGTGTTTGATTCACAAGAATTGAAAGATCACAGGATGCAAAGAAGCATGGTGAGATTAAGTCAAACCACAAGAAAATGTACGGTTATAATGCTATTATGCTACTATCTCTTAGTCTTGTGCTTCATGAATAGGAATTTGAAAAGGAGGACAAGTAAAAATTAAAATTCCTACATTTTTTCTTTCAAGGAGACAATAAAGGAACAAATCCTACAGTTTTCCTTTGCTCCATTTCTTTGAACCAAATTCATGAATAGTAGTACCATAGAAGACTTTCCAATTCCTATGTTTTTCATTCACTTTTCCTTTCAAGCACTGGCTATTCTAGTAGGCAGGCTTGAGCAAGGAAAAGCCTACACTAAAAAAATATTTTTGTGCTACTTCTATTACTTTGGACCCAGGCCACTGCCCTACTAGGTCAATTCCCAGGGTCATCGACAAATGCACAGCTCAAACACGCAGAGATAAATAATGATGGCATTCAAGAGAGTCCATCACGGATAGCTAAGTTGCCTGGTACCTCACTGCTTGTCATATAGTAGGATAAAATAATCGTATTTCCCGTTACTACGTGTGCTTAGTGGACAATATGTATAACATGTAGAGTAAAAAAAAGATGCAACAAGTGTACAACCTCTTTAGCGAAGCCTTGTCGATCTCAACGTGATTGGGTTGGCCGATGAGGATGCTCCCGCTGACTTGGCTGTCGGAGGAGGGGAAGAAGATCTTAGGCGTCTGGAGATGAAGCCCGAGGTACTGCTCTGCTGTGATGGAGGGTTTCGTCGTTGGAGCAGCTCCGGTGAGTTGTACGCCGCCGAGGCTGAAGCAGGACAAGAGAGACAACGTTAACCTGAGTGGAATTCTAATAGCATCTCCAATAGATGATGTAAAATACATAACCACAAAGTGCTAGATGTAAAATACATCAGCCACTCATCTCTGAACTTAACTGTCGAAACTGAATTTAACTGTCGAAACTGAACTTAACTGTCGAAACTGAATTTTGTTGTCGAAACTGAATTTTACTATCGAAACTGAACGCACTAGCAAGGTGAGGCTACACGTCAGTTGACTGACTTTTTTATCTCTGGTCAGTCGATTTTGCAGCCGTTGGATACAAAATCAAGGGCATGCATTTCATCTTCAACCTCCACCCCACTGAGCCGCCAGCCCCCACCAGCCAAACAGCCGCCCCCCGCCGCCTGCGGCCGGTGGTGCATCGCCCCGTCCGCCCCGAAAACACTCCCCACCGCCGGTCCGCCGCCGCCCCGGCCATCCCTCTAGGCCCCCCATGCCAAGCTTTTCTTCGGCGATCCCCACACCACCGCCCCACCACCGCCAGTGACCACCGCCCCCACCCTGAACCCTAAGATAGATAGTGGGGTACCTCTCCGGAGAGCCCCCCTCCCCGCTGCGGCTGGTTCTTCCTTAAATCAGGCAAGCCCACCCTACCCCTGAAAATTGACTGACCCAAAAGTTGATTCAGTCGACTGAAGTGTAGCTAAATCGGAGCAGCATCGCAAGCAAGAGCAAGAGCAAGAGCAGCAGCGCGAGCAAGAGAAATAGCAAGAGCACACCAGGTAGGGGACCTAGAGCTAGAGCAGAGCAGCTGCGCGAGCGAGAGCTTAAGCTGCAACGGCTCCTACTGATGTGGACGTCGCCGCCGAGGGAGCAACGCCCTGGAGGAAGTGGCCGGCGACACCGCCGTGGATGGAGTCGCGCCATGTCGGCTCGGGACTGAGCGCTGGCAGCACCGTGAGATCGAATCAAGAAGAAAATGCGGTGATTAGTGTACAACCTCTTTGGTGGCGCCAATTAGGCCGCAGCTTCATCCGAGGAAACGGTGATGATGATGCTCTTCCAGTGGTGCAGGTGAAGACGATGGTGTGGGAATGGAGGTGGCACGAAAGACGAGGGGAACGTCGGGGCAGCTCCTTGGAGGTGGAGGACGGGGTGGCTGAACCGGCGAGACGACCAGATCGACGACGGATCCTCATCCGGTACGGTGGATGAGGCTACGGCTGGGTGGCGGACGGAGGAGGGTGTGGGGCTTCGCGGGTTTTCTCGGCCTCGGTGTACGAATGGGTGGGCGGATGGGATGGGAGTGGGGAATCATGGCTTAGGGACGTGCTTGTCCGAAATGTGGGGTAAGTTACGAAAGTACCCCCACCGATTTGAGGCGGTTCTTTCGGTTCTGGGGTATCACGGGCATTTCACGTGTCGGGATTTCATAGGAGGTGGGAGTTTTCGCACGCATTGTAATTTCGGAATAGCAAGGCGCGGGTTTAGATGGAGGGTGTTGTCGGAGCACAACGAGACAAAGATATATCTTAAATATTTCAGGCTAACAAGGCGTGGGTTGAAATTTCTGGACGAGCCTAACGTGTACTGTACCAAATCAATTCGCACTACAAATGTCATTCAAAACTTTGAATTCATGTTAGGTTCAATTAAAATATTTCACTACGTGTATAGTGCATGCAACCTACTACTCAAATAAACGTTTTAGTGCATTCCAAACGTATATACTACCGCTTCAATATGAACTGAATTTGTTTCTCTATTTGAATAAGATCTACAGTAATGATTGTTGTGAAGTCAAAGCATTTGAATTTGTTTCTCTGCTTTAATAAGATCTACAATCATCATTATTGTCAAGTTAAACCATCGTTTGTGTATTATCTTCACAGCACACCACATGATTATTCTCGAGTTACATATGAACTATGTGTACTATATGAACTCGAACTCGATTTTTTGAATCCACTTTATGTTGATTTCAAATCACATTACATTTCTAGCTCTAGCTAGATCTTCATAATCTAAACCATGTCTCATATGTATAATGTGTTTATCACATTATGTATGGTGCCCCGCCCCCTACGCCTACAAGTATTTAGATGTGAGTTGCAAACCACAAATTCAAATAAAATGTGAGAATATCGATATATAGTATTGTTTAGATTGTTTGATATTTAGTTGTAAGCTGCAAACGCCACACATTATCACAAATTCAAATAAAATGTGAGATTGTTTGATGTATAGTATGGTTTAGATTGTTCGACATTTAGCTGTGAGTTGCAAACGCCATGCATTATCACATTATGGTATAACATGTGCAAAACCACAGCATGCGTATCACCGCTATATTCATGCATGCATATGTTTAAAACACTATGATCTCCCATTCAAATATATGAATCCACTTTCATATCAAATTATGATCTTTGTTAGTCTCTTACACCCACACAATCCTCTAACCTTTGTAGCTACCACTAACTTTCTCTCGTGCATGCACACGCCCTCCTCACCCTTCCCTCCCTCAGCATTCTATCCATCGTGCACATTCATTTTTTTCTTTAGGTCGTTCTCCCAGAGTCTCCACAACTCCTTTTCGACACACACCGATCAATAAACCTCTCCAGTGATGTCTGCCTACAACATACACACGCACCTTCAATCTCCTCCTTTATGTGTCCTTGCCTCATGTCTCTCATACGGTCCCACACACGTGTAAACTCTATCCCCTCTTTTCATCGATCTCCCAACCGCACACTCCTCCCCTATCTAGCTAGTAGCTGGGCCTCTCGCACCACCTCCTAGCTCCATTCTCTCTATCTATCCGTCTCGCTGGGCCTTATTTGCCTCTAACAAATGGACGTACACCGACCGATCTCCGGGTATACATATAGCTAGCTAGGTCCTTATAACTCGTTTTCCCCACGCGTCAATCGATCTACCTCATTAGTTATGTCTCCCCCTTCCTCCGACAAACAACAATTGATCTACCGATCTAGTTAGGTTTGCTTACCAAACACATGGTCCCCATTCATCATCCATGGATGCGTCCCAACAGATCTATCACGCACGGGCACACACAGAAACACATCCCCACTCTTATTGATAATATTGCAGTTCCACCCTTAGTTTGTCTAGTAGGCCTCTCCCACCATCTTCGAGAAGCAACTCCATCACCCATCCAACACTCTACCCCTATCCCTCCCTCTCTCTCTCCTCTCTCTCTCTCTGTCCCATCCTATTTCCCGTCCTTCAGTTATGTATGGATGTCAACCGATCTCCCTCAAGACATAGCTGGGTCTCTCCTTCTCAACACATATACGAGTCGTTCTACCTCTATAGTTAGGCCTCTGCCTACCCCTCCCACCAACCCCCTCCCCCCCACACACACACTGATACATCAAGCGCTCTAGTCATGTCTCCCTGCCACACACAAACTTGACCTGTGCCCTCTGATGTTCCCGTAGGTCAGTCGCCCGATATCTTTGACTTGCACACACACACAATTTAGATGGCTCTCTTCATCGATCTCGCACCCACCCACTTGATCCTCTCTTCGACTCTATCGATATCTATGACCCCTCCCTCTCTTCTCGTGGATCGCCCGACCCTCTATATATGAGATGGATAGGCCTCCATTTCACACACATTGCATGCAAAATTTTGTTTGAGATGCCATCGACACATATTCCCACAAATACATTCATGAAATCAACCCCACCCCACCCCCACCCCCAAAACAAAAAACACTCATGAACGCGGTTTGTATCTCTCACACACACCCACGTAGGTGGGGGACGTGCACGAAGAGAAGAGGTGCATGCACGGCGCACGTACTCCCGTCTCTTTGCCAACCACACCCGCGCGGGTACACGGTGGAGCTCATTTCTGTATGAAAAGGCAGCCCGCATGGTAATTTGGCACGTGTACTCGTTGTCCACTTGGTGGAGGGAGGATCGTCTACCACGGGTGAACAAACAAATTGCGACTTGACGCGTTATGTTAAAAAAGAGGCAAACCATGTGGGGCCTACCTTAGAGGCAAGGCTCTATACACCAGAGTACTTTTGATGTGTCCCTTCAACTCGCAGAACGAGGAGAAGCTTGCTTAGTACGCCGTCTCCCCCGCCCACGGGTGCGGTGGCTCGCAGGATGAGGTGAAGCTTGGTTAGTACTGTACGCCTTACCCACGCTCCCTCGCCCACGCGCGCGGTGGCTCGCAGGACGAGGAGAAAATTTTACTACTCCCTCCGTTTACTCCTCGTCCCTACTACCTTGGTTAGATAGATTATCATATTGTTTGGAAAATATATGTCCTTTAGTAGATTTCAATATGAACTACTAGTACATACTCCAAACACTGATGTATATAGACGTATTTTTGAGTGTAGATTCGCTCATTTTGCTCCGTATGTAGTCTATATTGAGGCCCTATTTGGTTCATAAGTCCTAGGACTTTTTCTAGTCCCAACTAAAAAGTCCCTACTCCTTAAAAGTCCCTCCTTATTTGTTTTCAGGGACTAAAAAGTCCCTAGTCCCTCCCTAGAGGTTATTGAATGACCATGTTACCCCTAGTTTACAGAAAAATAACAACCAAACAACACCATGGGGCGGCGGGGCAATGGGTGCAGGGAGGGGCATTGTTGGAAAAGTCCCAAAACAGACTCTCCTTGAGAGTCTTCTTCATTAAGTCCCAAAAAGCAAGTTTTAGTCCCTAGTAGTCCCTCTTGTTTGGTTAAAAAGTCTCTAAGAAGGACCTTTTCTAGTCCCTACACTAAAAAGTCCCTGGAAACAAACACCCCCTGAAATGGACGTAATAGTACGCACTCTCCCTCGCCCCTCGACCCTCGCCCACGTGGTGGACGTGCAGCAATTCATTCGGTCTCATATAGCCAGAATGATATATACTGCAGTACCATTATTGCTCGACTTCCCAAAGAGGCGAAGAGCCAATCACAAGGTTAATATTTTGGAGATGCCAAGCGCAAGGTTATAGGAGAACGAGTAGTTGGCGCCGCGTCATTTATAAATAAAGTTTTTTTTCTTCAGTGGCACGTACGCAATATGATAGGTTCATATGGAGAGAAAAGGAAACCGCTCCACTATATACATAGTCAGGATGGGCCAGCCTACACGGTTGCTTGCTGGGGTTGCTCTCTTCACACTCTCTCGCACAAAATGACTATGGCCACATCTTTAACATCCCGGCGGATCACATTCGCCGGGGGAAGGGGTGGATGCTTAGTGTAGATGCGGTCACCGTCGCCGACGGCGAAAACCCACTGTCGGCATGTCCCGATCAGGGGTCCCCGCCGTTCCCTCTCACAAAGCCGGTGAGGTTGCCTTTGTCCCTTTCTCACTGCCGCGATGTGGGCAGTTGCCACCTCCCGCCGCCCTCCTCAAGGTTGAGCTACGTCCCGAGCAACTCCCTTTACAGCCGGCTTGCACCACTGCTCTAGCTGCCCACATCACTCCATTTGGAGATTTCCCTACTTCTTTGCCCCGCACATACCTCTACTGACTTCTACGTACTGTATTTGTCATGAGTTTATGTCTCATCAACTAGTCCCAGTAATCTTATTCTAATCACGCTTCTTCAATTTCTTTGCCATAGGGATGCTCATCTCGATTTTGGTGAAACTGCACAAAATGATCCGATGGTCAAAAGGTTGCAAACTTCATTTCTTAGGAAGCTCAAACGTTGCCAGCAAATTGAAGCCTGGTTAGGGTTTACGGTTCAAGGGCTAGGGACTACATGGATCTTTTTTTCTTTACCTGCCTCTGTTCCAAAATAAGTGTCAACTTTAGTAGTAGTACAACTTTGTACTAAAGTTTGCATAAAGTTGAGACACTTATTCTGGAACGGAGGGAGTACATATTTGCTATGATCTGTCAATCATTGAGATGCAATAGCATGCATGTTAGTCTCCTTTGTATTTGATGAAATGTTGCAACGGGCAACCTTGGACGCAAGATACATGTAACAGAAGCTGGAAGCGTCATAGCATTGTACAAATTTATCTCGCTGATAAATTACAGTACGTACTATACTAGTACTTCCTCCGTTCCTAAATATAAGTCTTTGTAGAGATTTCACCATGAACCACATGCGGATGTATATAGATGCATTTTAAGTGTAGATTCATTCATTTTGTTTTGTATGTAGTCCACCTAGTGGAGACTCTACAAAGAGTTATCTACTATATCTAAATAGCTGGCCCCCACTACTAGGAATTCTTTATCCTCTCCTTGAGCTACATCATCAAAATTAATGTAGCTATTAGATGAACTAAATCAGTCCATAATAACTGTCTGATCTAGACGTTGAGAGGCTCCGCACTAAGCCACATGCAAGCAATCAGAAATACCGTGGCATGCATGTGAGTGGGTTTTAAATCACATCAACATGTCTGCATGCAAGCATGCACCGGTAGCATGCATGTAAGTGAGCTTTTAAGTCCCATTAACATGTCAAAAATAAAAATATAATCCCATTATGCAGTAGGAGTTGGCTGATCTTTTTTCCTTACGTGGGATGATCTAAATGATGATGGGAGTTTTTTTAGTTTGGCTACCACATTTGTCATGCGGTTATAGAGTTTTTTTTAGTTCTATGAAATCGATAATTCTACGCATAGAGATATACTGTTGTTCCGCGGCAACGCGCGGGGACTCATCTAGTATTTAGGAACGGAGGGAGTACTATGTAAAGAGTTAGGTGTCGCACCGTGTCCAGAAAATATGGTGATAGTGTGAGGTGGGCCATGTAATCACTGAGCCTATGTGTTTTCACTTCTCTTGGACTCCTCTACTGTAAGAATGGAGAAAATTGTAATCTACTAGTACCTCCTTTCGCCGAAAGCGTGGGACATCCAGCAGTCCTACCACCTCATTAATAATGACCAATGAGCCGTCAAATCACATAGACCCAGCAGTAAGCTGGACGGACGAAGCAACCATTACTCTTGAATCCGCTTCTCCCTTCAACGTAGGCGCCAGTGAGAGGCCGCATCCGCTCTGCCCGGGCATGAATGTGGCACCGATTCTTTGGAGCAGCGCTGACCGTTTCGGGCAGGAAGCGCGCGCGGGCGATGGAGGGGCTTTTGGTGGGCCAGGCTGGTCAAGAGCGGGCGTGGCAGCTGTCCGCCTGTCCCTACCGGACTCCCGGAAATGAGAGGATGCATCGACTCTCGCGGCTAAAATCGTACACTACACACCATCTCTCTGTAGGAGTAGGTCGATCTGTCACTCTCTCTAACACACATGTTGTTAAACACACACACACACACACATGTTCATAGAATAGGAAAATCGTGCAAGTGAGAAGCCACAGGAAGTGAGATACAAATGGAGTACGTACAAGAAGAGAAGAGGTGACGAATATTCCATCAAACCTGGACTGAGCAGTAGTGCCCCCTCCGTCTAGGTGTTAAGTCATCTTACGGAAATCAGATATTCCAAAAATGTTTAGGCATCGTCCATTAACTTCGCATCTCAATCCCCTCCTGGCCTCATTGCTAGCGAGCATTGTTACTTAGGGAGCATTTGGATCCTTAGCAAGAATAGCTTATAGCATAGCCAGGCAAGGTTAGGTGTTTGGAACTGTTAAAATATGTTAGATTTTGTGGGCCAGCTAGCTTCAGTGGGCTAGAAAAACCTTGCTAGCTCAGGAGAGCCAGATTGGCTCGCTTCTGACGGCAAACTTCGCGTAGTAGTAACATAGACTAGTAACATATGCATGTTACTAGTCCAAGTTACTCACCACTATGACCAGCCTAAGCAATGTAACCAAACGCTCCTTACTCTGGCTTATTATCTCCCCCGGAAACCCAATGCATGGAGCGCAACTATGCGTTAGTCAGTCAAGAAATCAAAGTTGTCTTGCATGCGAGTTAATACGTGGCCCTGCATGGTATCTAAAACGGCATCTATTAGTTGTTTGGATTAATTGTTGCGTTTAGAGACAGAAATCAAGGCTTTGATTGGAGGAATGACTGGTCAAGTTTCTCCTTCTCCTCCAATCTGCTTGCATCTTGGTCCCGCTGCACCTTCTAAAGTGACTTATTACACCTATACGGAGGGAGTAGTATGAGATACGGTGGCACACTGACTTAGGTCGAATACAAGTGCCCAAAATTGTATGCATGTTATAATAAGGATTCACTTAAAATAGTACGTGAGCGAACAGAGGGATCAATTGGACAGTGTTCCCGAGCAGTAGCGAGATGTGTGAGGTAAGATACACCGCTAGCGCTTTTAATTTTTCTTATTAATTTGTTTGTTTCACCCTCTGACTGGTGGGACCCAACGTACTACATGGAGAGAGGTAAGCTGACTAAGGCTGCATTATTTCTGCACCACTATGGATAGTCTTACCACCAAAGCCACATGAGACGATTATGATTTAAATACCAATGACTCCCACACAAAAAAACACGGCATGCTTGTCACACGAATGCAGGAATTATAAAAGGTTATTTTCCTCTCGTTGAACATAACGGGAGGGTTGTGTAGCTGGTTAGCCTGTTCGCTCATCAAACTTGAGGTCTCGGGTTCCATAACTACACTTGAGCATAATTCATGCCAGGAGGATTCTTTGACTGGTCAAAATGGATGGATACAGAGCTATACGATCTCGTAGTGACCGTATAATCACCTCATCACGTATAAGCTGCAGCCTCGACGCTTGTTTTCTAGGGTTTGCACTCTTCATACAATCTCTCCGGTATATATATACACGTTGGAGCCTCAGCGCTTGTAGTTGCTCTCTTCACACTCTCTCACCCTCTCCAGATCTAAACAAGACTTCATTGGCTTCTCTCTCTCAGCGCTTGTAGTTGCTCTCTTCACACTCTCCCACCCTCTCCAGATCTAAACAAGACTTCGTTGGCCACTCTCTCGCCTCTCTGCCGGTCAAAGAGCCGGCAGGATCCGTCCACCGGGAAGGGAAGGAGGCTTAACATTGTCGCCGTCAGCGAGGGAGGGAATCCACTACCGACACAGTTGTTCACTTTCACCCAGCAGCTGCGCGGGAGGGCCTCCAACCCCTTCTTATTTGCTGCCGTTTGGTCGCCCAACGAACCACGCCCCAAGAACCTTAAGGTATAATTTACTTATTCCATATGCATTACTCTAGGTGCATGTGGGCTTTTTCCACTTCTGCACTCGAACCTAGGTGTTGGATCAAACAACAAAGTAGTGGGGAAAGTTGTATACCATGAATCTAGGACGTGGTTCAAAGAGGAAAGGAGTGGGGGAAAGTAGTGGGAAAAGTTGTATAACATGAATCTAGGACGTGGTTCAAAAAGGAAAGGAAGGGGGAAGTTGTATCGCAGGAATCTAAGACGTGGTTCAAAGAGGAAAAGGAATGGGGGAAAGTAGTGGGGAAAGTTGTATAGCATAAATCTAGGACGTGGTTCAAAGAGAAAGGAAGGGGCGAAAGTACTAGTACAAACTAGCTATCCAGCACCTACGTTGGTCGAAAAGGGAAAACAATGACAAACGCAGTACGCACATCAGTAACGAACTAATCTTTGTTTTGGGGAACAAGGCTCTAGAGTTTGAGCAGGACTAGATTTGCTGCGCTCACATAGGGAAATGTGTCTAAAGATAACAAAACTGGGACCTACATAAATCTGCTCCTTGGTAGTTTGTTCTTTGTTGCAACACACTGTGCATCACCCTAGTACATCGGTAGATGCACATGGTGCTGGTGCGTCCACTGTCCCGTGCAACTCTCTAGCTGTTGTTAATCTAAGGCCCTGTTTGGTTAAAAACTCCCTAGACCCTACCTGGTTGGTTCCAGGGACTAAACATGGACTAGAGGTTATTAAATGACATGCTAAAAGACCATGTTACCCCTAGTAATGAACTAATAGAGACAAGGTGTGATGCGTGGCAGGGGCAACTGCTGGGAGAAGTCCCCAAAAGACTCCCCCTCGGGGTCTTCTTTCTTTAGTCCCAAATGCCCACTTTTAGTCCCTAAAAGTCCCTCTGTTTGGTTTAGATGGGACAGACACGGAGTTTTTTTAGTCCCTACACCAAAATGTCCCTGTAAACAAACACCCTCTGATAATGCCACTAGAAAATTGATGCAATGCCATAGTTAAAAGCAAATTACATGTTTAACGAATTTTATTGTTAATATAATATCTATGTTAATATTAATCAGTGCCACCGTTTGAGAAATGCTACTGTCTTGCTTTCTTTCCCATTTAGATAAGGTAGATGCTTTTTTTGTTGGCTTCTATGTCATCCACCGTTATTGACCACTAATTGTTTCTTTGCACCTCTATGTAAACAGGGTTATCTACTTCACCTCGTTGCCATTGTGACCTTTTGTTGCACTGCACAAAACACTTTTGTTTTAAGAGTGTTTTGTGCAGTTCAACCAAAATGTCTCACCGACAATGTTGCTTGATTGCTTGATCTTAGTGGAACTGCACAAGAGGAGATCGTACATCCTATCCGTGTTGGCAAATTTGGTTCAGATCTTCTTCTTGTGAGTTGTTTGAATTCCGCGTCATGATTGGTCGGTACTAGCCTTCTTTCACATGATTTTGCAGTGTGCTTTCATATGTTGTGCTACTTGTATGATGATGTTGCTTGATTTTAGTCAACTGCACAAATGGAGATAAGACTTCCAATCTGTATGTGCACCATAATATCCCATTGAGGTAAGATAAGGATATTTCACAACTGTTGGCCTGCATTTTGCCACTTTCATCAGAAAATTAATGTCATTGTTTAGTGCTATACTTGTGCTCCCTAATTGACATGCCAAATCTTACATTGAAGGCGGATCTTGTCTGTTATTGAACCAAGTGATGAAGGGGAATAACAAGCAGAAGAAAAACAAAAATCAACTACCAGTGCTGTAATGAAGCACTGGAACTGTGATGACACAAGTAATGATATAGTTTTGCATCTTAATTTATTGCTATGGCTGGAACAAGCAATTGTTTTGCCACTGATTTGATGCCACTATTAATGTAATACGTAATTATCTCTACTTGTGCAAACGTGGGATCTTCTTGGAAGATACAATATATTTTAGTGGAACTGCACAAGAAGATGTTGGAAACAATAAACTAATCGAGGAGTATATAGTAAGCATGGCCACCACAGTAGATAGCAACAGATGGTTTCGGAGAAGTGCTTCATCTGTATGCTCTACACAATAAGCCTCCTGACAAAGGTTGGTACTCGCCCACTGATTTCACCCATATGATTGAGCTTTGTCATCTCTATTGGTGTTGTGCTACTGTTTAGATACTGTCATGAAAAAGTGGTATTGTCCTTGAGAAGTGCTTCATCTGTGCTATTTTAAATATTTCCTTTCCTTTTTTTCGAGCAAACAGGGATGCTAGCATTTAGTTGTCCTCTTGTCTTTGCACAACAGGATCATCCTCCTATGAATAAGAATATGGAGTACGTGAAGTGACTAGTTTCGATTATGCCAGGATGAAGAAGCCCTGTCTATCTTCTCATCAGAAGGAGCAGTTGAAGGATGGTTACATTACTCCCCACAAGACCAAACTAACTTCAGCTCAGAAGGACTGACAAATCTCCATTTTCTTGCTGTGATGCGTGAGTACAATGTTGTTCTAGGATTCTTTCCGGTGAGTTCCATTTTTCTAAAAGTGTGCTCTATATGGACCATGTAGGTGCCTGTTTAAACTTTCAATTCATAGTACAATTTGCTTTATACTAATCACTTTTTTGTATTTGTGCAAACAAGGGTGCTCAGCTAGATTTCAATACGAACTGCACAAAATGTTCATGAATACATCGAATCATTCATTTCCACCACAAGAAAGGAGGTGTCGATAAGTTCAAGGCGTTGCAACATATAAGGGCAAAATCATACAAGCTACGTGCGAATTTGGTTGATTTTGGTGGAACTGCACAAAAAGAGCAGCTGGCTTATTTAGCACGAGGTGCCATGTCAATGTCCAAACTGATGGCAAACTCTGCTCATTCCACAATCGTAGGCATTTGATATTTTCGAATGGGACAACCTTGTCAAATTTTGCTCATTCATTTTAGCAAGAAGACATGCATTTGATATTTTCGAATGGGACGCCCTTTGCTGTCAGCAGCATCGATCAATTTTTTCTTTATTCTTTAGTTGTGAAGTAAATATTGGCTCTGACATATGAACCGCTGAGATGCATAATCATTTTGAATGTTCTTTAGGCCTGTGTATTTGATTGCAATGTACAGGAACGCAAAAAAGCTGCTCAAACTCTTTGCACTCCTTCTGTTCCTTTTTACTTCGCACATTGTGAAAGTGCATACTTTTTTCTATAAGATTGGTCAAAGTAGAGATACTTTGACTGCAGACAAAACTTGTATGCACACTAGAAAGGACCGGAGGGAGTACATGTGAAACTGCTGCAAATGAGGTGATCACCCTGGGAATAATGCTAGTACGTATTGTTTTGCATGTTCATCCAATGCCAGTGATACAAGAATTCGAACTAATCAAAATAAATTCATTCATACACGGTCGGATTTCATATAAACATGACGGATTTCATTACATTTCATACATTCTTCAACTAAAAAGGGGTGCGTTGGAGGTATAATTAATTAACCGAAGCTACCCACCTGTGTCCGGCTGAGTCAAACAGAAGTTTCAGTGACTTAACAGCAGGTGTAGTTGCATAACTGACATGTGTTCTGTTGGGCCCACATGTCAGTCAGCCAACTACACCAGCAGTTAAGTAGAAGTAGCGTCCTTCTCCAACATAGCTCTCCGACTCCACGTTGCTGCCAAGAAGCTAACTGGCCGTCAATGGTCAACCCGCCTAGCTTGATTCAACCGGAGGGTAACAGCAGTGGCCTTACTTGGACCAGAGTGGCGACGACCTACCGTGTTCTACTCTTCCTCGTTTTCTGTGTGGCGCGGCCTCGTTGGCAGCGGGGCGGGGCCTCGGTGGAGCCGGCGATGTCCTCTGTCTCGTTGCCGGCGGGCGGTGCCACGGCGGAGCGGTGGAAATCCTCCACCTTGTTGCCACCAGGATGGGGCCTCGGCTGAGCCGGTGATGTCCTCTGCCTCGTTGTTGGAGGGGCGAGGCCTCAGCGGAGCCGGCGGTGTCCTATGCCTCATTGTTGGCGCCACGGGGCCTTAGCGGATCAGGGCCTCGTCGACGCCAGCGGGGCAGGGACTCGTCGGAGCCGGCATTGTCCTCTGCCTCGTCCTCGGTCTCGCCAAACAACGCCTCACCCACTTCATCACCCTCTTTGTAGGCGGCCGCAGCCTCTGCCACCCGCATGCGGTACCGCCAGCGCTCGAGGCGGCCCTCGTGGGCGGAGTGGTACGAGTTGAGCAGCGCCTCCTGCTCCACCCGCTCAGCGGCGATCTACTCCTCTGCCTGTAGGTGCTCCTGGAGGAGATGGTGGTTGCAGGCGGCATCGGCCTGCACCTCCCGGAACTTCTCCTCACTCTTCTGTCTCACCGTGTCCATGTGTTGGGCACGGGCCTCGCCGATGGTCATGGTGCAATGCACCGGCGAGGATGGCACGGAGGAGGGGGTTGGCGCCGGATCGTCGACTACCATGTTCTCCATTGGGACGTCGTCGTCCTCCGGCTGCCTGCCAGCCAGCCAGTCAGCAGCAATGGCTGCCATCTCCTTGTGGTCCATCGTCCGCCCGTCCCGAAGAGCGCTGGAGCGCGAGGAAGCCATGGTGGGCAGTAGTGGTGTGGACGGGAGAAAGGGAACGGAGACAGATGATTGCGACTATGGCCGGCGCAGCAGTTTATATAGCAATGGTGGTTGGCGGTGGGATGGACGTGTGGCGCCGGAGTACCTGCCTCGGGAACCGCGTATCATTGATGTGGGCAGCAGACGGACGGACAGACGGCACTTGTGTCATTTCAAGGCGGAGCAATCGCCTACACCGGGAAGCGGGGCGGGCGGCACTGACCGTTTCAGGCGGAAAGCGCGCACGGGCGAGGGAGGTGGTCTGGGTGGGCCAGGGCAGTCAGAGTCGTGCTTGTCGGTGGGTCGGTCCAGCAGCCCGACATGTTGGCTCGCCAGCGAGCTCGCCGAGCTGAGCAACGACAATCATACGATGGACGTACCTTCCGACTAGGAGCCGGCGCCACTGTCCAAGCCGGTTCATGACGAGTTCACCATAGAGAAGGTGCGGCCGCACTTCGACGCCTTAATGGTGGAATTGCTACCAGCATAGGAGGACCGTGATGCAACCTCCATCTCCTCACGAGCACCGGTGAACAAGCGAACGACAATGCCGCCGCGGACATGTGGCCTTATGATCCTGGCTTCCTGAATGAGCAGTGGGCACTGTATCAGACCATCCGTAGGGCTCGCGAGGCCCTCTCCGTCGTCCTTCAAGTTGTTGTGCTCACCGTGGCGCCGCCGTCTCGTGATGTCAACATGGTCAACATACATGAGGAATGAGGAGATGACTTTACTTGGAGAGGATGAGAGTGGGGACCCACCAGGGCCATAGCCGCACATACGCAAGTGCCTCCTTATTATATACAACTGTAATATTTTTTGCTTCCTCCTGGTTTCCTAACATCACCATCCCACACCATTGTCAACCTATGTAGTCAATAAACGAGAGAATTGCACAAGGAGCGTCCCACGGCTGGGACCAAGAAGCTCGAGCAGTATTTGTGTTTTGAGGTGTGAGCACTGTAGAGTTTTTCTTGAGCGATGTTTTTGTTGATGTCCATAGGAGAGCAGGGTATTAACTGGGTGGGTTGTGGCCCATCTAGCCCAGGCCAGATATCCGGCCCAGATATTAATTTTTTTCAAGCTGAAAATGGCTAGCCCAGCTATACTTTTTTTTGAGGAATACCCAGGAAAGGTCAACTTGTTATTCTCCGTCCCGTTGGGCTGCAAATCTTTCCTAGGAGGGATGCATTAGGCTTAACAAGAAAATGGGCTTTAAGAAATAATAAATGGGATGTAATTATAAAAACTGGGCAGTAACTATAAAAAATGCACCAAACACGTAATTACTTTATAAAATATTATTTTTGGATTTTGAAAATTTTAATTTCATTAATTGTTGTGCGCGCAATGTTTCGTTGGATTTTTATGTAATACAAATTTATATTGAAGTTGTATTTAATCTGACTAGAAATTTGGGATAAAAATATTTTGGATCCCATCAAAATGTGGGAAATTTTATTGAATTCTGTTTTGAATGGTTGGTTAAAATTATTAATCATTTTTCCTAGCTAGAAAATGGGTTGTACTTTTAACAAACTGTAATGGGCTATAGTAAATTCCGTTAGAATTCAAAAATGGGTTGTACATTCTTACAAGTTTCAAATGGGCTATAAGTTCTCTGCCACACACTTGTGGGCCTACTAAGTTGATGCGTCCCCTCAAAAAAAAGTTGATGCATATGCAAGGCTTTGTCAACTTATAGTCAACACACGGTTCTAGCCGCAGTGGCCGTTGGATGTCCATCCAACGGATGCTATGCTTCTTCTTCAATCTTGGATATTCTTGCTTCAGACGCCCAAAAAATGATTCCTCTCCCTGACATCTGGGCCGCACCGTTTCGGAGGCTGACCTGTGGGCCTACTAAGTTGATGCGTACCAAGGGCTTTCTCAACTTAGTTAATATAAACAATTCTAGCTGGAGTGACCGTACGATGCCCATCCAATGACCGTAGTGCTTCTTCAACCTCTGGTCTTCTTGCTCCAACCACCCAAAGCAGCGCCGGTCGTGCCGCGTGCTCCTACCTCCCGTGGCCGGTTGTGATGCCGCGGAGGCCTCACCGCCCCCTACTACTCCCACCGTTGGTCAGGCCATACCTCTACTCACCCACACCTGTCGGCATTCTGGGGACGGGGGTCCCCAGACTTGCCTGCCTGCGGCCTGCGGCATGGCTTAAGTGGTGGCCCAGTACGACCGATCTTCATCAGTGCAAGACTCAAGACCCTCGCGAGGGGCCAAGCCTCACAGGGCGGACGACACAAGGCTTCATCAGGGACGGCCTCACCAGGCAGGCTCGCGAGGAGGTGGAGAGATCAAGGCAGGGTACCTCGCGAGGTGCTCGTGACACAAGCCATGACGATCGAGACCAGGCGGGTGCCAGCCTGCGCAGTGTCCTTGTTTCCTCTTTGGTGCAAAGGGGGAAAGCATAGGCGTGGAGTACCAAGGCATCAGGCAAAGGTTGCCATTTTAGTGCAACGAGACCAAGACCAGCGGAGCGGCAGGATGGAGGTCACCGTGGAACCAAGATGGCGTCATCGCCAATGCTTTTGGCAGCCGAAGACCAACTTTAGTCACGATAACTTGTACTAGATGTTCCCCTTCGAAATGGCCGTTGTTGGCGCCCTTCCCACTCAATATTTCGGAAGAGGACCAGGGCCTCTATAAATAGGCCTAGCCACCACACAGTAGAGGGGATCTGATCGAGTACTCATTAGAGAGAGAGAGGCGATCGAACTCACCCAAGCAGTTCATCGCACCAGCTCAAGAACACCTCTCGCAAGGCTGTTCTTCCCCTGTACTGTTCATCATCAGCCTCTGAGGCAATCCACCACACCACACACTGGAGTAGGGTATTACACCACAACGGTGGCCCGAATCAGTATAAATCTTGTGTCCCTTGTGTCGTTCATCATTTCTAGCTTAGATCTCACGAGGCGATCGGACGTAGATCGGTAGGGAAGAGATGTTCGTGCGCACCCCAGAGTTCAAACCTTAAGGGTCTGCCGGAACCCTACATCCAACATTTGGCGCGCCAGGTAGGGGCCCTCATCTGGCGATATGAAGCAAGGCCAGTACCTATGAAGAAAGCTCGCCGCCCGTGACACTCTCACGTAATAATGAGTTGGGGCTGTACAAGCCCCGGAGTCTCCGGAGAGCCGCCCTCGGGCCTTGGGGGCTCCCTCCCACGCCCAGTGGCAGCACTTAGCTCCACGCTGGTGAGAAGACGTCGAAGACTAGACTAGGTGCCGGACGTGGCCGTTTGCTTTTTGCTTCCTTTCATGCGAACAAGCTCTCTCGTTTCGGATCTAAGTTGAAGTTGAATTTGTGTTTGTGTATGCGGGAAGGGGTGCTGTGTCTTATTCGTGTGCTTTATCGTGCTCCGATATCTGTTCAAGTTGGAATTCACACTAGCTGCCTCCCCCTCGCGGGCCCCTCGCGAGTGGGGCAGGGCCCAGCATGTGCGCCCGCCGTCCCGCGGCCGGCGTTCGCTCCAGCTAGGCTCTCGCCGCATGGTTAAACTGGACCCTCATGAGGCCCTCGGATGGACACCGCGATCTCACTCTGGGCTCGCCAAGACGAAGGTAAAACCACGACAACCCACTCATCACAAAAATCATGGCATCGTGTGGGCGCCCATCCAGCGACGATCTCAACAACACGCAGGCAACAGTCTTTTTACATGAGGGGCTTCCCCTCCCAAAATGCTCTAATGACCTTTAGGGCCACGACCGAGCCTTTTCCTGCACAGGACAAACAACAGGGGGAAGCGCGGGATTAATCAGACATGTCTCTCATCGCATCCCCCAGGGCGTCCTTAGAGGCGTCGCTGGCACCGCCGTCATTGCCGTCAGCTTCTCCATCGCCGTTTCCGGCATCGTCTTCACCGCTGTTCACCACGTCGCCTTCGTCAGCAGCAATGATCACCCCGTCATCATTAGAGGTGAAGGCTCAGACCAAGGCATCTAAATTGTTCTCCACCAACCGCGCTAGGTTGCCATGGATGGCCTCAGGCACCGGGGCGATGGTGGCGTCGAAGTCGAAGAGGGGGTCGATGTTCTGAAGATGGCTGAAGATGCGGGAGAATGCCCGCGCGAGCAGGCCGCGGCTTCGTTCCTCCACCAGCTGGCGGGGCCTCTTAGAGCGGTTCTCCAGATGCGTCACCACATCAGTGAAGAACTGGAGATTGCCGGCGTAATTGGTCACATGCGGCTCCTCGGCAACAGCCTCGCAGATGTTGCCCAAGGCCACATTAGCTCTTTCCCTGAGTGTTCGGAGCATGGGGCCGTGCATGTGTTCCAACGTCTGTCGCTGGCGGATCTCGTCCACATTCCGCTGCGCGACGGCCTCGGCATCATTGACCCGCCGTTGAAGAAGGAGAAGTTCGGCGCGGGAGGAGGCCAGCTCAATCTGCGCCGAGCTTAGTGCGATGGCGATGGCCTCAGCTCGCTGTGTGACTTCAGTCAACCTGGTCCTGAGGGCAGCAGTCCTGCCCGCGGCTTCAGCCTTGACGAATTCCAGCCACTCTTCATACTCGCGCTCAAGGCCGGCGCGAGCCTCCGCCACGCAACGGTCGATCTCCTCCTGGATCCGGGCCTCCCGCGCACCGATGTCGTCCTCCGCCTGGGTGACCTGGCGTTCCCTCGTCTCCAACCGCTCCAGATCGAGGTTGCTCTCGGCAGTCTCCAGCGTCAGCGCTTCCTCGTGCCTCCGGAGCTCCTCCTCTTCGGCGGGCCCCCCTTTAGCAACGCAAGGACAGTTCGACGCAGCTCCACCTGCTGCTCCAGGGAGTTGCACCAGTCTTGGAGCTCCCACGCACGCTCCTCCACAGCTTCGCGTCGCCAATCTGCCTCCCGAGCCTCCTCAAGGGCCCGGGAGCAGGCCTCCCGAGAGGCCGCCTGGGATGCCTCGGCCTTGGCATTTTCGAGATCATGTTGGTGGCGCGCGAGACCAACAGCCGCCTTTAGCTTGCGCCGCTCCTCGACCAGCCTCAAGCCTTTGGTTTAGAGACGCGCATCTTCGACCGCCAGCTCTGCGCCAAGCTGCCTCACTGCATCGGCTGCCCTCTGGAGGAACTCCTGGCAGACAGTGTCGCGCTCCCGTGCACGCTCAAGCACATCGTCAATGCCATCCTCCGACATCCACGTTGGCGGAGGGCCTTGGAGTGGTTCGCCCCCTCTCGGCAGGGGGCTGGGGGCTGGCCCCCCTGTGATCGCCAGGCGGGCCCCGCAAGGGACCCAGCCAGGCGTCAACCCACCTCCCGCTGAGGACCCGAAGATCGACTTCAACCACTTGCCGCCTATGATCAGTGGAGGAGCTCGGGGCAAGCTGGTTCCACCCAAGGAGAACTCGCGAAGGAAGAGCGGCGCGCCGACAGGATCAAGGCGCGCCACAGGCCGGCCTACCTCCTAGCCAAGCTTGCACCAAGGGCGGCACGCAGGCTCGGGGCAATTAAGGTTGGCGGCGGAGGAGAAACCTGAGGAAGCGGCTCCTCAGCAGGCCCCGCGGGCTTGTCAGAGGGGATCCTGAAAGGCTGCGGTCAGCAAAGGGAGTGGCAAATAACAAACTATAAGAAGGAGGGACTTACTCGTCCATTGTGAAGTACTTCTTGTGCTTCAATGGGCGGTACGGGCGATCATCACCACCAGAAGCCTCCTTCCTCTTGTGAAGGGCCTCGAAATCTATGCGGAACCGGCCCAAGCTCGCGATGTGAGGGCCGGCGCGCGGCATAGGAGCCAAGACATCAGGACGGCCTGCATCAAGGGCACCAGCCTGAGGGGAGCAATCAGGTGCCACCTCTTGGTGGCCTGCCAAGGCCTCGGGGGCATCGGCCTCGGGAGCGGCAGGTCGCGCTCCCTCGTCAGCCACCACCTCACGAAGGGTATCCTCAGCTCCGGAGGATGACACTTTGGGAGCCCCACATGACATCAGCACCTCGACATCAGCCCCCCTGGCTCCTGTCAATGCTTGCCTCCCTGCAGCGACTCCTGAGGCAAGGTCGTCGTGGGCGGCTGGGGGAAGGACCACAGCAACCGGGTTCTCACGGGGCCCCACAAGGCCAGTCGGGCGCAACCCCCATTCGTCGAAGCAGGGCATCTGCCTCATGAAGTCGAGCCTATTCGTGCAGAGATACAACAGGGCGCCTCCATGATGAACGCCGCTAGGAGAGGGGTCGCCTGTCAGGACCTGCAGCACCTTCTTCAGCGTCTCAGGCGCGAGATCCCCTTCCTGGAGCCTCATACGGTCCTGGCGACCAGAGTAAGCCCACATTGAGCAGGAATGGTGCTGGAGAGGGGCGATGCGACACTGGAGGAACTCCTTCACCACCCGGGGCGCCGTCACCCCGAGCTCCCTCAGCCTCTTGAAGCGATGCCAGGTGAAAGAGAGCTAGGGGCTCGTAAGCTCCTCGTGATCCCAACCGGGATTGGGAATAGCAGGCAGCGTTAGGTGCACGAGCAGGGGGCTGGGCACCCCAACATCCACATACAACCACCGCTCCCGGAACCCGCTTGCGGAAGGTGGCAAGCCAAAATCGATCCCCGAGGCGGCCGTCTCCGGCATGGCCTGGAAGCTCACGCACCCCGAACACCGGGAAGGGTCAGACAAGCGTAGCGAGAAGAAGTGGTGTAGAAGGGAAACGGAAGGAGGAATCCCCACCATGGCCTCGCAGACGAAGGCGAAGATAGCAAGCAGAGTAATGGATTGGGGGCCAAGATGCATCATGTGGATCTGGTAATGGGAAAGCACCGCATTGAAGAAGGCGGAAAAGGGGGGAACCAGGCCCGCCCACAAGGCGTCGGCAAAGAATCAGACCTCCATGACGATCTTGTCGAAGGAGGCGTGGGATGCGGGCCAGACCATCGTCTTCCCGCACTCATTGAAGGTGGAAGCAAGCGCGGAGCAGACCTTCTCCAGGGCTTCCAGGTTGAGTATGAGCGACTTATCAACGGCGGGAGCAACCGCTAGAGGCGCCCTGGTCAAAGGCGCAGGTTTCTTCCCCTTATCCTTTTTCATTGGCGCCATGGCAATGGGAAGGGGGAAGAACTCGAGATGGATTGGAGGCGGAAGCAGAGGCGCGAGGAGGAAAAGGGAAGAAGAAACACACAGGCTGCGAAGGGAGGATAACTGTGTACAAGTCTCGTGGCCGCCTAGCCAGGCACATAATGAGGGAGCATGGGGAAGCGGAGGCGCCCACGTCCAATCAACCGCCACGCGGCACCCAAGGCCGTAGGCTAATGGGGCCTGTGGCGCTCCGCACTTGCCCCTTCGCTTCTCTGCTAAGCCAAGTCCGAGCGCGCCTTGGGCCCGGGGGCTACTGTCGGCGTTCTGGGGATGGGGGTCCCCAGACTTGCCTACCTGCGGCCTATGGCGTGGCTCAAGTGGTGGCCCAGTACGGCCCATCTTCATCAACGCAATACTCAAGACCCTCGCGAGGGGCCAAGCCTCGCGGGGCGGACGACACAAGGCTTCATCAGGAACGGCCTCACCAAGCAGGCTCGTGAGGAGGCGGAGAGATCAAGGCAAGGTACCTCGCGAGGTGCTTGTGACGCAAGCCATGACGATCGAGACCAGGCAGGCACAGGCCTGCGCAGTGTCCTTGTTTCCTCTTTGGTGCAAAGGGGGCAAGCACAGGCGTGGAGTAGCAAGGCATCAGGCAAAGGTTGCCATTTCAGTGCAACGAGACCAAGACCAGCAGAGCGGCAGGATGGAGGTCACTGTGGAGCCCAAGACAGCGTCATCGCCAGTGCTTTTGGCAGCCGAAGACCAACTTTAGTCACAATAAATTGTACTAGATGTTCCCCTTTGAAATGGCCGTTGTTGGCGCCCTTCCCGCTCAATATTTGGGAAGAGGACCAGGGCCTCTATAAATAGGCCTAGCCACCACACAGTAGAGGGGATCTGATCGACTACTCATTAGAGAGAGAGAGGCGATTGAACTCACCCAAGCAGTTCATCGCACCAGCTCAAGAACACCTCTCGCGAGGCTGTTCTTCCCATGTACTGTTCATCATCAGCCTCTGAGGCAATCCACCACACCACACACTGGACTAGGGTATTACACCACAATGGTGGCCCGAACCAGTATAAATCTTGTATCCCTCGTGTCGTTCATTATTTCTAGCTTAGATCTCACGAGGTGATCGGACGTAGATCGGTAGGGGAGAGATCTTCGTGCGCACCCCAGAGTTCGAACCTTAAGGGTCTGTCGGAACCCTACATCCGACAACACCCCCTGTTAGTCTGCGGCGACGGCACCCTCACAGCGCAGCCGTACCAGTGAACCCTCGTACTCCTCTGCACGCGGGCTTCCACTTCCTCGTTCCCCAGCTCCGTGTCGTCCCCTTCATAGGCCTCGTCGTGGTCCACCGCCCTAGTGCTCTCGGGCGGCGTGGTCAACGTGGTGAAGGAACGACTTCCATCGGAAGAGTATTGTATGTGTAGAGGCTGACAACTAGGTCCACGGCAGCCGCAAGGAAGTGCCTCCTTATTACACGCAAAATAATTAGTCCTCCACCTGTCGGCAGGGACCCACTGGACGGGCCACCGTATTTTGCGAAAAAACGTTTCCCCCCTAACTGCTGGGGCCCACCAGCTACATCTTCGCATGCAAGGAAGTGCGTCCATATTACGGGCAAAAAAATGATTTGCCCCCCCTGACTGCTGGGACCCACCAGCTACATCTTCACACGCAAGGAAGTGCCTGACAGTCGGGACCCACCTGGTCGAAGCGTACATAGGATTGTCATTCTGGTCGCGAACATGTACGTACGTACTGGTCGATGTAGAGGCGTGCACGTGTCATAGTAGAGGCGCGCATGTAGCATGTACACGTACGTACAGCGGCCAGGGTGCAAGAAAGAAAATACGGCCACGTATGTACATACGGGTGAGGTCTGAAACGCCTACTCGCGCATACGTACGGCCAGGGCTCATGTACATCGCTGGGTCGGAATGGAGAAACCGCGTCATCATCGTGTTCATGGGGAGGCAAAGGAATGCGTCGTGTTCATCGGGAGGCAACGAAATGCATGTTGTTCATCGGGAGACAACCGGCTTGGACGGAACAGCCGATGGAAACGAGGCCTAGCGTACCACAGAACGGAGGAAACGGCCTTGTGTTCAACCAGCCACGGTCGAAACGGGATCCTGTTCATTGGGAGGGGTCTGGCGTACCGCAAAATGGAGGAAACAAACTTCTGTTGGACCTCCTACGGTCGAAACGGGGTCCTGTTGATCGGGAGGGGTGTGGCGTACCGCAAAACGGAGGAAATGGACTTGTGTTGGAGTGCTATGGTCGAAACGGGGGTTCTGTTCATCGGGAGGGGTGTGGTGTACTGCAAAACAGGACTCCACGGGAAACTATTCATCTCCACCGTCGACCTCCTCCAGCCTCCATGGGCTACTGTTCATCCACCGTCGACCTCCTCCAGCCTCCACCTGCGACGGTTCATCCACGGGCTCCTGTTCATCCAGCCTCCACCGGGCGCTCCTCCACCGGCTACTGTTCAACCAACCATCTCCACGAGGTCCTGTTCAACCACCCCTCCACGGGCTACTATTCATCTAGCCCTCCACCCGCTACTATTCAACCTTCCTTCCATGGGGTCCTGTTCAACCTTCCCTCCATGGGGTCCTGTTCATCCAGCCCTCCACGGGGTCCTGTTCATCCACACCCAACCGGCTCGATCGATCGGGGTCCTGTTCATCCAGCGGCAACACCGCAGGGTCCTGTTCATCCAACCCCCACTAGGAACTATTCATCCAACCCCCCCAACAACGCTCACTGTTCATCCAAAGGCAGCATCGATCGGCTTCAGTTAGCAGCAGTAGCGAAGGAATCGCTCGATCGCTCAGGTTCAGTAACGCATATCCTGCAGTGCAATCGCTCAGGTTCAGTTAGGCGAACGCCTCGCTCAGGTTCAGTTAGAGCCCAATGGCGCGCACCCACGCACGTGCGTGTACAAGATAAACGCGAATCGCTCGGCCCCCGACCACCCAGTTTTGCGAAAGAAATCACTAGAAAATGCTGTTTCTAGAAAATTCTCTTTTAGCTCTAAGCATAGGTTCTTTTCTTACTTTCATCCATAGAGACATAAAGAGTTTTAATTGATTCATCTACTTTAGGCACAAAAATTTTCAGCTTGAGATTTTCCACATCATGAGAGATTCTATCAACACTTCTAGACAAATCATCAATCTTATTTAACTTTTCTTCTATGGAAGTGTTGAAAACTTCTTGCGTGTTGATAAATTCTTTAATATTATTATCAAGATCAGAGGTGTTTATATTATTATTATAAGATTGATTTCCATAGGAATTACCATAATTATTAGAGGAATTACTAGGAAAAGGCCTAGGATTAAAATTTCCTCTATAAGCATTGTTGTTGAAATTATTGCGAGAAATAAAATTCACATCTATGGCATCACTATTTTTCTCAATCAAATTAGACAAAGGCATATCATAAAATAAATAGGATCACTTTTACTAGCAACCAATTTCATAAGATCATCAACTTTTTCACTCAAAGAAGAAATTTCTTCAACCGAATTAACTTTTTTACTAGTAGGAGCCCTTTCGGTATGCCATTGTGAATAATTTTCCATAATATTATCAAGCAATTTGGTGGCTACACCCAAGGTAATTTCCATAAAAGTACCACCCGTGGCGGAATCTAAAAGATTACGAGAAACAAAATTCAACCCCGCATAAAATATTTGTATGATCATCCAAAGATTTAACCCATGAGTTGGGCAATTCCTTAGCATCATTTTCATCCTTTCCCAAGATTGTGCAACATGCTCATGTTCAAGTTGCTTGAAATTCATGATCTGGGTACTAAGGGAAATAATTTTTGCGGGAAGAAAATACTTAGTGATAAAAGCATCTTTGCACTTATTCCAAGAATCGATACTTTTGCGAGGCAAAGAAGAGAACCAAATTTTTGCAGAATCACGCAAAGAAAACCGAAATAATTTCACCTTGACCGCATCATTGTCCATGTCTTTTTCTTTTGCATATCGCATAATTCCACGAAGGTATTAAGATGGGACGCATCATCCTCATTAGGAGTACCGAAAAATTGGTCTTTCATAACAAGATTCAGCAAAGCAGTATTAATATCACAAGTCTACGCACTAGTGGCGGGAGGAGCAAGCGGAGTGTCAATAAAATCATTGTTGTTGGTATTTGAGAAGTCACAAAGTTTGGCGTTCTCTTGAGTCATGATGAGCACACAACGATATTGCACTCAAAAACAGATCCGGCAAGAAAACGACGAACAAAAAAAGAGAGGCGAATAGAACGGTAAATTTTTGTGAAGTGTGGAAGAGGAAAATGAGAGGCAAATAATGTAAATTGCAAGGAGATGAGATTTTTGATTAGGAACTTGGTTATGTTGAAGATCCTTCCCAGCAACGGCGCCAGAAATTCCTTTTGATGTCGCTTGACGCTACGTTGGTTTGTCCCCAAAGAGGAAGGGATGATGCATCACAGCGATGGTGGGTATTTCCCTCAGATATGAAACCAAGGTTATCGAACCAGTAGGAGAACCAAGCAACACAACATAAACAGCTTCTGCACACAAAGAACAACATCTTGCAACCCAACGTGTTAAAGGGGTTGTCAATCCCTTTCGGGGTACAGCGCCTCAAGATAGGCAAAGGACGTGAGGTAAATTTGTAGACGGGATAAATAGATCGCGGAACAAAAAAAATTGCAGCAAGGTATTTTTGTATTTTTTTGTTTAATAGATCTGAAAATAAACGCAAGGAAAAAGTAGATCGCAAGGCAAATATATGAGAAAGAAGACCCGGGGGCCGTAGGTTTCACTAGTGGCTTCTCTCGAGAAAAATAGCAAACGGTGGGTGAACAAATTACTGTTGGGCAATTGATAGAACTTCAAATAATCAGGACGATATCCAGGCAATGATCATTACATAGGCATCACGTCCAAGATTAGTAGACCGACTCCTGCCTGGATCTACTACTATTACTCCACACATCGACTGCTATCCAGCATGCATCTAGTGTATTAAGTTCATGGAAAAACGGAGTAATGCAATAAGAACGATGACATGATGTAGACAAGATCCGTTTATCTATTGCAGCAAATATGGATCCCATCTTTTTATCCTTAGTAGCAACAATACATATGTGTCGGTTCCCTTTCTGTCACTGGGATCAAGCACCATAAGATCAAACCCACTACCGGGCACCTCTTCCCATTGCAAGATAAATAGATCAAGTTGGCCAAACAAAACCCAAATATCGGAGAACAAATACGAGGCTATAAGAGATCACGCATATAAGAGATCAAAGAGCTCAAATAACTTTCATGGATATAAAAAGATATAACTAATCATAAACTCGAAGTTCATCAGATCCCAACAAACACACCGCAAAAAGGACTTACATCATATGGATCCCCAAGAGATCATTGTATTGATAATCAAGAGAGAGAGAGAGAGAGAGAGAGAGAGAGGAAGCCATCTAGCTACTAACTATGGACCCGAAGGTCTACAAAGAACTACTCACACATCATCGGAGAGGCACCAATGGAAGTGGTGAACCCCTTTGTGATGGTGTCTAGATTGGATCTCGTGGTTTTGGACTCTGCGGTGGCTCGATGAAAATTTCATCAACGCCCCTAGGGTTTCTGGAATATTGGGGTATTTATAAAGAAAAGAGTCAGTCCAGGGGGCACCCACTACAAAAAAAATACACTTCCGTGATGATACGTGTTTGTCACAGTAGGCCACGTTTTCTGTCATGCATGTACATCCATGACGATTTTATGATAGAATCAAGATAGTCATACCTGTGCTGTCATAGAAGTGTTCCATGACATTACCAGAATTATCATCACGGAAGAGTCCACTTCCATGATGATTAATCGCGAGTCACATAAGTGCTTTCATCAAGGGTGACCGACACGTGGCATCCATCGTAATAGAACGTCGTTAAGCTATCGGGTCCGGTTTTGGATCCAATAACCCGTTAACAGCCCAGACCAATGGGGATTTTCCACGTGTAAAATCATCATTGGCCGGAGGAAACACGTGTTGCCTCATTCTTTGGACAGATGTCATCCACTCATTGGACAGGAGGCGCCTATGATAGGTCGACATGTGGCACGGCCCAACAGTGGCCCATTCTAGTGAAAAAGGCCGGCCCGGTAAAAATTAGCAGGCCAACCCATATAAGACCTACTTGTGTCAGGTCCATTTAAGCCCACGACCCATACGAGATGTGCCAATTCGGCCCGTCAATGGCCCATTAAAGATTTGACACCATTGTAGCCCATCGTCAGTTCGAGCCCGTTCACAGCCTGCTATGTATTTGGGCTCAATATCAGCCCGATGAGATTTCGGCCTGTTAACGACCCATTCAAGGGATGGGCCCATTTTCAGGATGTACATCTTTCGGCCTTTCAGCGACCCATTTAAGTGTTGGGCTAATTTCCGGACAGGTCTGTCTTTCAGCCGGTTGACGACCCATAAATCAGTTGGGCCATTTGTAGTTGGACCTGAGTTTTGGCCTTTTAGCGACCCATTTAAGTGTTGGGCCAATTCTCGGCCCTATGTGTCTTTCAGCTTGTTGACGGCCCATAAATGAGTTGGGCCATTTGTAGCCGGACCTGAGTTTTTGCCTTTTAACGGCCCATAAATGAGTTGGGCCATTTGTAGTCGGACCTGAGTTTTGGCCTTTTAATGTCCCATGCCCTTCATGGTCCAATACCAGCCCGGTTTCTCTTTCGGCATGCTAAAGGCCCACAACACAGTTGGGCCATTTACAATACGACCTGACTTTCGGCCTCTTAGCGGCCCATACTCTTCATGGTCCAGTACAAGCCTGCGGTCTCTTTCGGCCTGCTAAAGGCCCACAGTATAGTTGGGCCATATGTAGCCCGACCTTAGTAACAGACTGTTAATGGCCCGTAAAATCAAATGGGCCTACCTATTTCCCGCTTCGATGTCGGCATGTTAACGACCCAGGAGGTAAGAGGGCCGAACATTAACTTTTAGCCTGGTAACGGCCCATTAACTTAATGGGCCCACTAAAGTTTGTACATGTCTTTAGGCCAAATTAGATAATTTGAGCCCATTAGGACGACCAATTATGCACAGGACCAAAGCTGATCAAGCAAAGGTACGATATACAGGGAAAAACGTTGCACATCCAGCATATATTACAAGAAACTACATCCACTGGGCAATCAAAGATTGATGCCAGTGCAAATAAATGAACAGAACCTAACAATCTACAATGTCACAATCTGCAACCTCAGCACGAATGACGCCCATAAGCATGTGGGCAAGTTCTTGCTGCTTTGCTACACTGTCTCTGAAAACATTGATCAGTTGTTGTTGCGCACGAATCTGCATCTCTGATTCCTCCACCATTTCTATCATTGCTTCAGCCATTAATTGGTTCACAAACATACACTTTTTTCCATTGCATTCGAGACAGAGGATACTGAACAGATTCAGATGGCAGTTTTGGCAGGCTTGTATTATTGAAAGTGGAGAGTGTCTTGACCACTACATCAAGACATAAATTAGGAGGGGAACCAAACAGACTAATCATGAGTTCTTGCCATATTACCTCGCCTAGATTTATTGGAAAGAAACAATGGGGTTGCCTTGCTGTTTTTAGAGTTTGTCTTCTTATCTTCAGCAGCCTGCACCAAATTAACACACTAGCATTGCTATCATTGGCCAAGTCAGATAATAGGAAAGCAACATTGACACAACGGACGTTTGGGCAACTAGCCTACACCAAATTAACACAATATGGCACAACTATCATCAACCAGGTAAGGTAATACGAAAGCAACATTGACACAATGAATGAATGGGCAACCAGAGCACCACTACAATTCAGTAATGTGCATGATATGAGATAGTACACTCATGCAGCTCCGTATGCAAAACTACCAGGCAGTTTTCCTTACAAAAATCAACATTGGCGCCTTTAACATTTTGCTACAACTAATTTTAGATCAGATAAAGGTTGGATTCACGCCTATTAACAAAATACATGCTGATGTAAAAATATTCTGATATACAATAGGTACTTACATCAGCATTGGAGCACAGAGAATTCCCGCAAGATAGTTTCCTCGAATACAATCCCAATGGATGAAGTCTTCTATCATTTAACCTTATTTTCTAAAAGAGAGATGGCTATGAAACATGTAGAAAATATGATCAGAATGCTATAAAATTTCATGATGCAAGGATACGCAGATGCTTCTTAGAATGGAGTTGACATTCTTTGGCTGGACTGGAGTGGACTAGTTCTTTGGCCACTGGAATCTGCTTATTATCAGTGGGAGTTGGGTTTCTCTATGCTGGAGCAGTATCTATGAAAATGGAGTTGGTTTATTATCTCCTGGCATTTGGATCTTTTGCAAAGACCTGGTTTGTAACCCTTCAGATTCTAACATAGCCGTCTTCCCTTTGCATGCCTTATATAGAAGAATGGTGCTTCAATTATAAAACATGCTACAACAGAGATGGAATAGGTACTGAAGAATATAAAGGCATGACATATTGACATGTATTCCCTCCATCCGGAAATAAATGGATGGGTCTAGGTGTATTTCAGTTCTAGATACATCCAATTTTATCCATTTCTGCGACATGTAGTCCGGACGGAGGGAGTATGATGTAAGAGCTAGGGATACGACAGGACAACACAGTAAAAAAACACTGAAAATCCACTGCAGAACCAAAGTATTCAAACCCACTGATATGAGATAGTACACTCATGCAGCTCAGGATGCAAAACTACCAGGTAGTTTTCCTTACAAAAATCAACATTGTCGCCTTTAATCATACATTTTGCTACAACTAAATTTAGATCAGATAAAGGTTGGATTCACGCCAATTAACAAAATACATGTTGATGTAAAAATATAGTGATATACAACAGGTACTTACATCTGCATTGGAGCAGAGAGAATTCCTGCAAGAATCTTTCCTCACAGACGATACCAGTGCAGAAATTCTTCTATAAGAAACATGTAGAAAATATGATCACCATGCTATAAAATTTCATGATGCAAGGATACACACACGCTTCTTAGAATGGAGTTGACATATTTTTGCTAGACTGGAGTGGACTAGTTATTTGGCCACTAAAATCTACTTATTATTAGTAGGAGTTGGGTTTCTCTGTGTTGGAGCAGTATCTATAAAAACTAGAGTTGGTTTACTATCTCCTAGCATTTGGATCTTTTGCAAAGACCTTGTTTGTAACCCTTCAGATTCTAACATAGCCGTCTTCCCCTTACATGCCTTGTATAGAAGAATGGTGCTTCAATTATAAAACATGCTACAGTAGAGAGATGGAATAGGTACTGAAGAATAGAAAGGCATGACATACTGACATGTATTCCCTCCATCCAGAAAAAAAAATGGATGGGTCTAGGCATATTTCAGTTCTACATACATCCTTTTTTATCCATTTCGGCAACATGTAATCCGGACGGGTGGAGTATGGTGTAAGAGCTAGAGATACGACAGGACAACACAGTAAAAAAAACTAGTTGAATGTAAAACTGTATGCTAGCGGAATATGTACAGAAAAAACTAAGGCAACATACACGTGTATGATTGGGAAACTAAGATGGCATTACAACATAGCACTAGAACAACACTTCAATGTAAAAAAACATGGTATGGTAGACAGATGAAGTATATACTGATGAATAACAATGCATAAGATATTGAGAAGCATGATGTCCAAATTAAGCAGATGGCATTGCGATAGAGTAGAATGACAGTACTTGAATTTGAAAACATGTTATCATGAATGGAATAGGTACTAAAAACACAAAGGCATGACATATTTACATGCATGATCAGCATGCTAAGCACATGGCATTGCAACAGAGTAGATACACTCCAGGACATTATATGTATGTTGTACCCATATCACGGGCCAAGTTAGAGCAAGGACCTTATGGGGTGAAGAGGATTCATCATCTTTCTGCAAGTCTTCTGAAGAACTGCCTTTACATGTTCCATCATATTGGGTATCATTGACATCAAGTTTATTGGCCTTTACATTGCTCCGTGAGGTTCTTGTGGATATATCAGTGTGTGCAATTATATCTGACATGCATGGAAGACAACTAGTAGTTAGATTTATGTAATGAGTGCCTGTAGGAGACGACATAAATAGTAGGATTGGGGTTAACTAGCAGGAACATGTCTCAAAAACTAAAAGGAGAACACAGATGAAAGCTACAGAATATGTATCATTTGTACTCGAGATTAACTAGATGTCACACAAAAGTATTAAAGAACAACATAGGTAATACTAGAAGTGGTATAATACTATAATCACCAGCCTGTGGGATAGCATTGGCTGATGGATGATAACTATGGAACATCGTTACCTAAAGAACAAGTATCTTAGCTAAACTATGGAACAGTGTTAACTCCTGAACAAGACCCGTAAGAGATCAGCATGAATATACAGTGAAATGTGATAATCTATTTTCCATGCTTAGATGAATAACAAAGCCATAAATATTGCACACAAGTAAGATGAGGGTACAACCTATCTAGCCACCATCCATAGGAGTGAGCATCATGTGCTGACCTGTCGATGGCCCTGCAGTTGTTGTGGCTGTCCATGTCGGGCACGCGCATTCGATGCAGGGAACTGTTGAGTGGGGACTATAGCTCCCTTCTGGTGTATGCTTCCCTTGTTGGAGCAGCTGCGGTGAGTCGGAAGACGGTGTGGCTGAAGATGCAGATAACGCATAATGTTAAGAACGACACATCTCTTTGATCTGAAGAAATAACCTAAGAGATCAACAGCAAGGTACGAGAATGGTCACACGTCTGTTGACTGAAGACTAAATTGGGGTCACACGATTTTATTTTATTTTGGTACTGTCCGATCTACGCCGGATGGCTTGATGGTCGTCTTGTGCCTCCCAACTGACACTGTTTGGAATCTTCCCTAAAGAGCCAGCGACCAACGACAGAGCAGCCTGCCTCCACCGTCCGTGGCCCCGACCAAAACCCCGCTCCCTGCCCCACTGCACTGCCATGGTTGCGCTGCCCCCGGGCCAATCCACAAAGACTCGCCGTCATCCAGATCCGGCGGCGGTAGTACCTTCAACCCACGCAACTCTAAGATAGCCATCTAAGCGCTGCTTCCGCGCGAACTTGCGCCACCGCACCCTTTCGTTAGACACCAGCCAACGAGCAGCCTAGGAGCTCTGTCACCTCGAGGAGTGTTGCTTCCCATTGGGAATCGATTGGCCCAGAATAAAAATTCAAACAACTGACTCTTAAATAAAGTGATTTGAGATGAGGGTGCGTGGCATGGTGAAGTAGGAAGCTCCAGCTGCGAGTCGGTGAGGCTGGCGTGGTGGTGGTGGCGACCGGCGGCAGGGAAGCAGAGATGTCGCGACGGTCGACGGTTACGGGGAAGAAGCACCGGGACTCTAGACGGATCTGAAGTTGGAGCCGCTCCGGTGTCGTGAACAGCGGAGGGGGTGAATCAGCTCCGGTATGGTTCACGCGGCCGTCGTCGAGGCAGCTCCAGCAGCACGGAGTAAGAGGCACACAGCCCAGTGCACGACGTTAAATGGATAGCGTCCCTGGTAGGAAGGAGGGCGGCTCTGAAATTGGTGCGGTGGGGGCGCCATGGAGGAGGGGCTGAGGTTTCGCGGCTCGGGAGAAGGGAGCTTCCGGGGAGAAGGTGATTTGGCGCCCACGAGGTATGAATGGGGAGGGAATTGGGAGGGGAGTGGAACCATGTCTTATGGACGCATTTGTCTGAAATGTGGGGGGGAGTTACAGTTCTACCCCTGCCTTTAGGCTTCCAGGCTTCGGTCTATGTACTGAGGGTCGGGGATAGTAGAGTAACTTTGCTTCTCCCCAAATAGTGGGCGGGAGCGATTTAGGGCGAGGAGGGCGTGTTTTGAAATATAGTGGGCGCGAGCGATTTTGGGTGAGGAGAATGTGTTTTGAAATAGTGGGCGCGAGCTATTTCGGGCGAGGAGAGCGTGTTTTGCCGACCATGATTTATGAATTATTTTGCACATGTCATTTCGGCCGAGGAGAAGGCACGCTTGGATGAAGTTACGAACCTACCCTCGATGTACAACGGGCCAATTGATGCATGTCCCACAAAGGCCGGTAATTTCGCGTCTCCCATTTATTTGCTCGGGCGAATTCCACTGAGTAGAGGGTGTTTAACTGTTTGTTCAAATTTTGGGAGAACGAGCATCCATGTCTACCTTACCAAGTCGATTTGAATCAAATTTTGAAATATTAGCTTGCCACTTCTTTTTTAGATGGAGAGATGATGCTCGGGAGTAATGTTTTTTTACATGCTCGTTGCTAGCGATTTACTATATGACAAATAGTTGACCCACACAAAAACGGGAATCAAACACAAAATGAAATATCTCGATTCAATGAAATAGCTCGTTCACTAGGTCAAAATAGTGAACTAAATCCAAAATTGAACACCTCAATCGAGTAGCATGTTGTATAGTATTATAGTACTCCATGAACATGTTGAAAGTCAAATTAATGAACTTGTTTTATATACATATATCTCCATTCATGTGTGGATTGCAGACAACATGTTCTCCAATTTAAATATTTGAATGCAAGTTTATATCGAAACATGGTTTATATCAGTATTTGATGCATAAAACGCGACCTCCCCCTCTCTCGGACTCCTGCTCTCTCTCTCTCTCTCTCTCTCTCTCTCTCTTTCTCTCTCTCTCTCTCTCACCGACAATCTTCAATTCTGTCGCACGCATCCAACACACAAACCTTGTTGGTCCCTCTCCCTCTCTCTCCATCTCTTTCTCTCTCTCTCTCTCTCCGACAATCTTCAATTATGTCGCACGCATCCAACACACGAACCTTGTTGGTCCCTCTCCCTCTCTCTCCATCTCTTTCTCTCTCTTGCTGACAATCTTCAATTCTGTCACACGCATCCAACACACAAACCTTGTTGGTCCCTCTCCCTCTCTCTCCATCTCTTTCTCTCTCTTTGTGTGTGTGTGGGGGGGGGGGTCTTTGTAGTTCACATGCAAATATACTCCATCTATAGGTCTCTCTCGCACACTATGTATGATTCTCTAGTCAAAGCTAGATATCTTGGGTGCACTCATCGTACGCACACAAATTCCTTGGCTCGTTGCCCGTAAATCTCTCATGCACCACTCTGTTGTCTTGGAGCTCTTCCCTCTCTCTCTCAAACTCTCCATCTCCCTGGGTCACACATACACATGCATATCTCACTCGCACTCGATAGACCCATCTAAAACTCTATCTCTCTCACACAATCTCATGCCTAGCTAGCCAAGTATGATGGTCTCTCACTCAATTGTAGGCACACGCAGTCCCCCTATATGTATATGACTAGCTAATCTTAGTCTCCACCACAAACATGTGCATGGTCTATCTCGATTTCTCTCGGGGCATCTTTCTATCGCGCACGCACCTCCCTCGATCTCCACCCATATAGTCCCCTCACGATCTCGAGGGCATCTCTCTATCACAAACACACCCTCTCTCTCCCTTCCCATGCATCCATGTTCTCCATGTGTCCCTCTCGACCTTTGTTCCTTGTTAGCCAGACCTCTATTGGACATGTGCTATAGGGGTGTCTCTCTCTCTCCGTTGCAAACAATCACGCACTAGCTATCTTCATGTATCTCCTCGCCTCACTTTTCTATCTCGGAGATGCATGCGTGATATGTTTGCGTAAGAAAAAAAACACACTCTCTCTCTAATTTATCGTCTGTTGTCACTTTCTCTTTCACACACATACTCTTTTTGCACACTCACTTATTCTCCTTCACATGCACTTGATCTCTCTTGACTTAGGCACTCTCTTCTGTCCATAGCATATAGATTTATTGAAAAGTGAAACATCACAAAGTTTCACCATATGTATGTGGAGAAAAACAAGTACATCTAGAACGGCGAACATATACTATTAAGTTCACCATGAGATGTAGTTTTGTAAACGTGTATCTTTGGTATTGTAGATATAAATAACATTTGCGTAAACCTGATCAAAGTTTCCAAAGTTTGACTTCTAAAAAATTTACATGCACTGCATTATCAAGTGGACGGAATATCTCTTTCCCCCTCTCAGCTATCTGACGCACCACTCAGCCTTATCGGGGCTCCTCTATCTCTCTCAAACTTTATATCTCCCTGGTTCACACATACACATGTCTCGCTCGCGCTATACATATAGACCCATCCAACACTCTCCACCCTTGTTCTCTCTCTATGTGATATGCACCCCCCCTAAGTACACCATAATCCCTCACTCCATCATAGGCGCAAGCACTCCCCCCCCCTAAGTATGATTATCTCTCACTAGCCATCATGAACACATGTATTGTCTCCTTCCATCCATACGTCTATCTCGATATCTCTCGGGGCATATTCTATCACGCACACACCTTGTCACTCGATATCCCACCCATGTATTCACATCACGATCTCCAGGGGATCTCTCTATGACAAACATACACTCTCTCCTCCCCATGTCTGCATTTTCTCCATACGTCTTTCTCGACCTCTCTCCCTTGTTTATCAGACCCCTCTTGGCCACGTGCTAGGGGTCTTTCTCTCTCAGTTGAAAACAACCACACACTATCTCCTCACCTTGCTTCCATTGTTGAAGATGCATGTGTGGTATGTTTGCATAAGACACACACGCTTTTTCTCTACTTTTATCGTGTGTTGTCCATGTCTCTTTCACACACACACACACTTTTTCACTCACCCTTCTATTTCACTTTCTCTCTCTCTCTCTCTAGTTAGGGACTCTCTCACGTCCATAAGCATATGGATGTTTTGAAAAGTCAAACCTCAGAAAAGTTTGACCAGGTATATGTGGAGAAAAACATTTACATCTAGAACGATCATTAGATTCATCACAACATGTACTTACTTCATACTATCATTTATCTTTGGTATTGTAGATATAAGTAATTTCTTTATAAACTTGGTCAAAGTTTCAAAAGTTTGACTTTAAAAAAATGTTGGAACTACATTATCGAACGGAGGGGGTAGCTCCTTCTCTCTCTCTCTCTCTGCTATCTCTCACAGGCCTCCCCTCTCACTCAGACTCTCTATACCGACGGATTATACACTCACTGTGTCAGCGTATAGCTCCATATATTGTTTAGTTGACCGGTCAACCAGTCCACATGCTGCCTTGTTAGCTCATGTTCTCTATCTTAATGTGCTGGCCCATGTGGCAGTGGGTGAAAATAAGTAAACTAGACACCCATCTGACACGCGGTGAAGTAAACAAAGTTGAAACCACTCGGGGTAGCACCCTGCATGCTAGTAAATTGAGGGTGCATTGAGGACACACTTCTTCGCGTGAAGGACACACTCGCGCACAATTCACCACTGCGCGACGGCATGCATAGAAGGACGCACTCGCGCGCACCCAGCACACAACACACACCAGCACATGTGTACACCGGCATCACCGCCGGTTGAGATGGATGGCGAGGCAGCCAACAAGCGGAAGCGGCTCAAGCCAAAACCGCATCCGGCGAGCCTAGACTTCATCAGCAGCCTCCCCGATGACATGTTGCTTGTCATCACCGGCCTCCTCCCAACCAAATCTGCCATGCGGACCACCCTGCTCTCCCGGTGGTGGCGCCCCCTCTGGCGCCGCATCCCTCTCAACCTCGCCGCCGACAGCTGCCTCTGTGATGGGGATTGCAAACGCATGGCCGCAGTCTCCAAGATCCTTTCATCGTACCCTGGGCCAGCCAGACGCCTTGACATCTGCATGTTCAGTACCAACTGCAAGGTCCAAGCCAAGTTCAACGAGTGGTTCTTATCCCCCGCCCTAGATCATCTCGAGGAGCTCAGCTTTGAAGCTAGACGATGTTGCTCTCTGCCACTGTCCGCGATCCGCCTCACGCCAACGCTACACTGCGCCAACTTCAGCTCCTGCTATCTTCCCTAGATTAATGTCGTGCCCGCCCTTCTTCTCCCTCAACTCAAGCAGCTCAACCTCTTCGACGTTGTCATCTCGAAGAAGGCTATGGAGCACCTGCTCTGCAGCTGTACTGTGCTCGAGTACCTTTGTCTTGAGCAGATCCACGGGTTCATTAGCCTCCACATTGCCTCGACGAATCTTCGATGGATTTATGTGTCTTGCTGGCCCTGCAACAAGACATCAATTGGGAAGAGATCACTCCAGCTGTTCCACGTTATGGTCATTGAGAATGCGCTTTTCCTTGAGAGATTGCTTGTATCAGATCTAGAAGGTCCAACAAAAATCAGGGTCATGGTCATTGACGCAGCAAAATTGACATCGTTGGTGTACTCATCTGCTAAATTCTCTGAACTCTTTATTGGATCCATAATCGTTCAGGTACAACACTCATCTTCTTCTCCGTCTTCTTGAAATTCACATTTTTAAATTTCTTCTTGATGTATTTACGACCGTCTTCCAGAAAATGATTCCCACAAGCTTGACCCAGTCTATGCGCATAGTGAAGATCTTGGCAATAAAATCTATCGGCCCCAATCTGGATCAAGTTGTTGAATTCCTTAATGCTTTCCGTGCACGGAGAAGCTACTCATCGAGGTGAAACTTCTCTCCTATTAGTAAACGGTAATCACAGCGTAGCTCAATTTTTTCATAATTTTCTCAAATTACGATGACAAGTGTAGTGTTCAAAACTGCATCTACGCACTGCACCGAAAGAAATGTTTTTAGTATTTTTTTCTCATGTGATCACGTGCATGTTTTTTTGTTGTACTACTATAGTAGCCTAGGCTAGTCATAGTGGAAAGTAACTTTGACTAGTAACTCTATGGTTACCCTAAGAGCAACTACTACCTCCGTCCTGGTTTACTCTTCCTATTTTGTAGTATCAAAATTTGACCATATATTTAACTGACAAAATGTTAATGCATGTCACTAAGAACTATATCATTGGATTCGTATTTGAACATAATTTCAAATGGTATAATTTTTAGTGCATTGGCATTTTCTTAGGTAAACCTATGGTCAAAATTTTATACTAAATATGAGGTAGTAAAAAAATGGGCTATAACGGCCCTCCACTATGTAGGCCAAAACACGTGCCGAATTCACTTGTGATGCATTTGGCATCGATGCCCCTCCATTGCTCACCTGGTGCCCCATTCTGGATCACCTACTTTGCTCCGGTGCCAAATTAACTCACGCAATGAAAAAACACTTGCGTGGGAGAGAGAGAGGACCGAGGCAATAAAAAACACTTGTTTGGGAGAGTGAGAGGCTGGTGTGGTTGGTTTGATTGATTTGCTTATACATGTGGGTTTGTGTGCACAGCGGTGCCAACTCTCTCACATCGCGAGGGCGGTGCCAAAATCTTTTGATTTGACATTGATGCGTATTATGTGGCATACTTTTGAGAAATATGGCATCGGTCATATAGTGGAAGGCAACAAATGCCCAAGCTCTTCACGTGCTCCTAGGTAAATGAGAGGAAAGAGAGAGAGAGAGAGTGAAAAAATATCACTAGCCAGCCAACCCTATCATATGAGCGAATGATATTGGTACCTCTTGATGACACGGCAATCTTATACAGCCAACTGCTCTAATATGTTCTCTTCTTTTGCAGATAAAAAACACCGAAAGTGAAATATGTGCTGCACCATAACAATCTCATCGAATGCCTTGATCTCCATCTTACAAAAATTGATTTGATCGACTACCGAGGCAGTACATCTGAGAGTAAATTGGCTAGGTTCTTTCTCGAGGCAAGTGTGCTCAAGGTAATGAGGTTTGGCGTTCTCTGGCGCAACAATGAATGGTGTGCTGATCACCGCAAGCGTCTAAGCCTCTCCGCAGAAGCTGAATTTGTTTTTGAAACATCAAGTTGCCAAAGACTCAAAAAGTTATTTTCCCATTAGTGACTTGTCAGAACGGTGGATTTTAGTTTGTACAATAATTCTACATCCACCTAAAGTACCGAAAGTTCTTACGTAAACTTCCTAGTAATTCCCACTTCGTAGGTGCAGCATTACTATCGGTGTCAAAACCGGCGGATCTCGGGTAGGGGGTCCCGAACTGTGCGTCTAGGTGGATGGTAATAGGAGACAAGGGACACGATGTTTTTACCCAGGTTCGGTCCCTCTCGATGGAGGTAAAACCCTACTCCTGCTTGATTAATATTGATGATATGGGTAGTACAAGAGTAGATCTACCACGAGATCGGAGTGGCTAAACCCTAGAAGCTAGCCTATGGTATGATTGTTGTTCGTCCTATGGACTAAAACTCTCCGGTTTATATAGACATCGGAGAGGGCTAGGGTTAGACAGAATCGGTTACAATGGGAGGAGATCTTCATATCGTATCACCAAGCTTGCCTTCCACGCCAAGGAAAGTCCCATCCGGACACAGGACGGAGTCTTCAATCTTGTATCTTCATAGTCCGAGAGTCCGGCCAAAGGTCTTAGTCCGGCCATAGGACACCCCCTAATCCAGGACTCCCTCAGTAGCCCCTGAACCAGGCTTCAATGACGACGAGTCCGGCGCGCAAGTTGTCTTCGACATTGCAAGGCGGGTTCCTCCTCCGAATATTCCATAGAACATGTTGAACACCAGGATAGAGTCCGGCTCTGGAAAAATAAGTTCCACATTCCACCGTAGAGAGAATAATATCTGCATCAATCTAATCTGCTGACATATTCCGCAGCGTGACATCACGCCACGGCCAGGCTTTTATTCATCTTACTGTTCCACCTCAGCGTGTTTAGCGAGGCGGTTTCCTTGGCACGTCTTGTCAAAGCAGAGATCGTGTCCCCTTATCCCGGGATTCTCATCAATACGGGCGTGGGTAACCCAACCGCGCCACTAACCGCGGCGCTTGGGAGATAAGCGAGTTTTATTAGGCCGGTGGGGCCTCGAGTTTTGGCTGCCCATATAAGGGGATAAGAATCCGCCCTTTCCATTCACGCCTTCTTCCTCTTCTTCTTATCCGTCCCTGCGCGCTCGAGCTCCAGCGCCCAAGCCCGCACTTCCAACCTCAACCTTCTCCAACCATGTCCGGAGTGGGAGGTAGATGGATGGCCTCCTCCGTCACGGAGGGGTAAATCAAAAAGCTGAGGAAGGCCGGATACTTGTCTGACGACATTGCGCACCGGCTTCCAGATGTGGGGCAACTCATCCCCACCCCCAGGCCCCATGAGAGGGTTGTTTTTCTTCCCCATTTCCTCCGCGGACTGGGTTTTCCTCTTCACCCTTTCATCCGGGGGCTCATGTTCTACTACGGCCTGGACTTCCACGATCTGGCCCCGAACTTCATCCTCAATATCTCGGCGTTTATCGTCGTGTGCGAGGCCTTCTTCCGCATCCAGCCTCACTTTAGCCTATGGCTGAAGATCTTCAGCGTCAAGCCGAAGGTTGTGGAAGGCCGACAAGAAGAATGCGGAGGTGCTATGGTGGGGAAGATGGCCAACGTCACTTGGCTCGAGGGTGCCTTCGTGGAAACCATCAAAGGGTGGCAATCAGGGTGGTTCTATATCACCGAGCCACGTGACCCTAAGTGGGCAGCGGCCCCCAAATTTCGATCCGGCATCCCCACCCGGCTCACATCTTGGAAAGAGACGGGCCTGTAGTGGGACAATCCAGAAGAGGTGACCGGACTCCAAACCTGCGTCCGAGACCTGGTGACCAAGAAGGTCAAGCTTGTCAACATAGTCCAGGTCATGCTCTTCCGCCGGATCCTCCCGTGTCAACGACGGGACTTCAATTTGTGGGAGTTCGACGCAGCCCAGCACCAGACTCTATCCCGGCTCTTCGAAACGAAGCACGAGGACGCCTGGAAGGTGCTTTTCAAGAGTTCCGAGGTCTCCCCTCCCGTGACCGAGGATCGCGGATTCTGCGCCAAACATCAAGCCTCCGAAGTAAGCTTACATTTAGTCCCTTATGGGACACCCAAATTTCATAGTGTGACTCTATGTGGGATCTAAACTCCCGTTCCTTTGACAGGACTGGAAGAGGACATCCGGACAGTTTGACTGTCCGGCCCCTTTGCCTGAAAGCCCAGAAGACGCACGTTTGGCGAAGCTACTGGTTCCGGCACCTCACGTGGTGCCGGAGAAGAAGGCCAAGGAGAAGGCCACGGGGACCCGAAAGAGTTCCCGGCGCCCAGTGGTGTCGGACTCGGCCGACAACCCCGACGCACTCTCCGCCTCCGAAGACGAGGAGGAGGAAGAAGAAGAAGATACCTCTCCCCCTCCAATGGGGGGAGGAAAGAAATGAAAGGCCGCCCCAACTGGGGAAGCCGGAGGGTCCAAGATGGGAAAAACCCTTCTGCCGGACTACGCCTCCAATGCCAAAGACGGCGGGGAGGAATGGCCATCCAGGGTCAAGCCCCTGGCAAAATCGTAAGTGTCCGGCTACCCGAATGACTTATTGCACTCCTCTATTATTTGCTAGCTTCCGACGCTGAATTTAATTATGCAGTCTGCCCAGAGCTCATCTCGGTGATTCGTCGAGCGGCTCCCTAAATTCGTCGGATGTGAATAGCGCTTCACTTCCGACGGCCTCCTCCCCGCTCCTTGTGGACGACGCCGAGGTAGGGTCCCGAAAGGGACTAAACCAGGAGGAGGTGGTCCTGGAGGCGCCGCAAGGTGATCTCCCGGACTCCAGGCCCGAAGGGGGTAAAGCCCCGGAGGGATCTAAGTCCGGCCCCGGGCCGGACACTACTCCGGAACCATCAACGGTTCCAGAGTCCGACAGGCGGCGCCTTCATAAGAAGGGCAAGCCTACGACGCCGGCGACCCCCGTCCATCCGGAGGCGCCGGACAATTTGTTGGAGGTGCTTAACGGCGCCTCCATCGATGAGGAACACTGCATTGTTATGAGTGCGGTGATCCAGAAGGTTCAGTCCACCAAGAGTGGGCTAACGGAAGCTTGTACAAGCCTGTTAACAGGCTTTGAGGTATGTGTTAAAAACATATAAGAAAATATTAACGCATAGACAGTAGCCCCTGATGCTCAGTTCGGTGTTCGGAAAGAAAAGCCGAGCTGAGGATCTAAAAAGATATACGCAGGAGTCTAATAGAAATGTGTCAATATGGGAATGCAGGCTGCGCTGCTGACCTCTGCCGCACTGACTGTGGAGGTCAATGCATTGAAGGAAAGCCTCGAGCGGTCCGAGAGCGAGCTCGGCCGTGCCAAGAAGCAGCTCGAGGATAAAGAGGGTACATAGTATCTCCTGTAAATGTATATAGAAATACTTGGTTGCAAATAATAACAGGACCAACGTAAATGTTGCAGGAGCCACGACCGAGGTGGCGACCCTGGAGGAGGCGGTCTCCAAGGCCGAAAAGAGTGCGGCCTTGGAGCGCACCGAGCGAGAGAAGCAGGAGGCGCGGGTGGCGGAGGTGCGGCAAGAGCTCCAGGCTCTCGTGGAAAAACACGAGGGTTTGGAGCGTGACTCGAAGACTCGAGAGTCCGAGCTCGCCTTGGCTCTTGAGAGTGCCAAGACCGCTAAGGCTGAAGCCCAGAAGGCCCTCCAGGAGATCGAGGCGATGAAGAAGATAGCGGCGGGTAAGGCATTCTTTATGCAAAGCAAGAATATAAAAGTTAATTATCTGCTACTTACCAGAATCCAGAGCTCTCCAGGAGCGTTCGCCGATCTGCCCCGTAGTGTGTCTGATGTCGCCGCATACTACCGAGCCTAAGAGGGGAGCTCGACGGAAAAAGTGTTCTGGTCTCAGTATGCTGAGGCCGAACATCCGGTTCCCCTGAGCGACCAGTTGAAGCAGCTGGTCGAGCTCCACAAGGTGGCCGGACAGGCCATGAAGGGCCTCATAGCTCGGCTGTGGCCTGGAGAAATCATGCCTGGGAGCTACTTCGGTCTAGTGCGGCGGTTGGTGGACGCATGTCCGTGGATTGAGGTCGTCAAGCGCTCCGTTTGTATTGAAGGTGCCCGTCGGGCCCTTGCCCGTGCTAAGGTGCACTGGGGCAAGCTAGACGCGGAGAAGCTTTTGACGGACGCGCCACCGCTGGGCAAGGAGTATCGTACGCCCGAGATGTATTATAATGGCATTCTGAAGGGTGCCCGCCGTATAGCGGATGAGTGCTCCAAAGATGTAATTTTTGAGTAGACTTGCATTTGTTATCCTGTACGCTGAAACTTTGTTCATATGCGTTAAGCAACGCTTGTTAATTTAAAATATTACCTTCTGTGCGGCTGTTTATCAAATCTGAGAGATGCAAGTCGTCGGCTTCGACCCCCATGCCACGAGTGTTGGGGTGTTCGGGATAAACCTGAGCGCTCTTGTTCCCATTCTTGGGTCCATCTAGGGAGGCGTTCAGCACAACGAACCAGGCCGTCGGACTTATAATGCTTTATCACTCTCACTTAGCCATAGAATTCTATAATTTTAAATTTCGGCGAAGCCCCTAGTATTCGGAAGACCAAGTTCGGGGCACTATCCACGCCTAGGACGGATAAGTCCGGTTCCTCGCTCGAAGCGGCATAAGTCTTTAAGGACTCGAAAAAACCTCGCGAACAGCGACCGGTCTCTCGCACTATCATGACGGTCAGTTTTAGCTTTCTCTACTGAGGTGTTAACCCAGCTCAACTGGGGCGCAATCGCAGTAGTTCTCCCAGCGCTACCTTAGCCAATGATGCGGAACGTAAGGTACCAAAACATGGGAGCCGGGCAAACCCAACTATTGACCAAAGACATGATTCGGAGCCGATGCATATAGTGCTATAAGTTCGGGGTGCCACACTCATGAGAGTGTTCGGTCTTCTCACACCATGTTATGGGCTGTTTTAAGCCCCTGGTGTATTGTCCGTACCAAAGTGTACGGTTGCAGAATGTCATGACTGAACATTTTTGTATATAAAAAATAGATAAGTACAATAATAGATAAGAGCTATATATTGTTTATTAAAAAAGGGCTACTGCGAAAGCAGAATGATACAAGAAGTGCGATAAGCAAGAGATGGGAGTACTTGACATGTTCCCCTCCAGGGGCAAGCTACGGGATTGTAAGAAAAACAGGTATTAAACTCGTTATAGAGACCACCTGGACGTTTGACGTGGCTTGCTCTCTCCCTGGCTGTTGCATCGTGGGTTCGGCGAGTGTATTGCCAGACAGGCCTTCCGAATAGTTGGGTCCTGAAAGTGTGTAAAAAGGAAAACGGCGAAATAGGGAGCCCCTTAGTGCGGTTGAGCCGCATTCTGGGCGTGTCGTAGTTGTGCCCCTCCCCTTATGCCCATGGTATCTCCAAGGCGTAATTATGTACGCATGGTACCAGTATCACCATTTGGCGGGGGCTGGGGTTGGGGCCGCACTGCTATGCTTGCTCGGAACGTGCCAACCGGATTTGTTGTAGGTTACTTCGGGCTCGCTTGACGTTGTCCGGATATTTGACGCCTGGTTTGGAGAACTGCCTTGAGAGGCTACTCTGTACTTTCGCCGCCAGGGCCGCTGTGTGCTCCTCCGTTCGGAGAGAGCGTTCGGTGTTTCCGTTTACCGTGATGACTCTGCGAGGTCCTCGCATCTTGAGCTTGAGATATGCGTAGTGCGGCACCGCATTGAATTTTGCAAATGCGGTTCGTCCAAGCAGGGCGTGATAGCCACTACGGAATGGGACTATGTCGAAGATTAACTCCTCACTTCGGAAGTTATCCGGGGATCCAAAGACCACTTCTAGTGTAACCGAGCCTATACAGCTGGCTTCTACACCTGGTATGATGCCTTTGAAGGTTGTCTTTGTGGGTTTAATCCTTGAAGGATCGATGCCCATTTTTCGCACTGTGTACTGGTAAAGCAGGTTCAGGCTACTGCCGCCGTCCATTAGGACTCTGGTAAGGTGAAATCCGTCGATAATTGGGTCTAGGACCAATGCGGCGAATCCGCCATGACGGATGCTGGTGGGATGGTCCCTTCGGTCGAAGGTGATCAGGTAGGAGGATCATGGGTTGAACTTTGGGGCGACTGGCTCCAATGCATAGACGTCCTTGAGAGCACGCTTCCGCTCCCTTTTGGGGATGTGGGTTGTGTATATCATGTTCACCGTCCGAACTTGCGGGGGAAATCCCTTCTGTCCTTTGTTGTTCGGCTGCCGGGGCTCCTCCTCGTCATCGCTATGTAGCCCCTTGTCTCTGGTTTCGGCGCTTAACTTTCCTGCCTACTTGAACACCCAACAATCCCTGTTGGTGTGATTGGCTTGCTGTTCGGGGGTGTCGTGTATCTGGCACGAGCGATCGAGTATCCGGTCTAAGCTGGATGGGCCCGGGGGGTTTCTTTTGAATGGCTTCTTCCGCTGACCTGGTTTAGAGCCTCTGAATCCGGCATTGACTGCCGTATCTTCAGTATTGTCGCCGTTAATGCGGCGCTTATGCTTGTTGCGACGTGACCTGCCGTTGTTGTCCTTGGTATCCGAATTGTCAGGGCTCTTGGTTATATTATTGCTACAAGCTAGCCAGCTGTCTTCTCCCGCACAAAAGCGGGTCATGAGTGTCGTGAGGGCTGCCATAGATTTGGGCTTTTCCTGTCCTAGGTGCCGGGCAAGCCATTCGTCTCGGATGTTGTGCCTGAAGGCTGCAAGGGCCTCGGCGTCCGGACAGTCGACTTTTGATTTTTCTTGGTTAGGAACCATGTCCAGAATTGTCTGGCTGATTCCTCTGGCTGCTGGATTATGTGGCTTAGGTCATCGGCGTCTGGTGGTCGCACATAAGTGCCCTGGAAGTTGTCAAGGAATGCGGATTGCAGGTCGTCCCAACAACTAAGTGACTCTGCTGGCAGGCTGTTAAGCCAATGTCTAGCTGGGTATTTGATGGCGTGTAGATCATCACCACGGGCCATGTGGATATGAAGGAGATAATCCTCGATCCATACCGTAGGATCTGTTGTGCCATCGTATGATTCGATGTTTACGGGTTTGAAGCCCTCGGGGATTTGATGATCCATTACTTCGTCTATGAAGCATAGTGGGTGTGCGGCGCCCCTGTATTGGGCTATATCATGACGCAGCTCGGATGAGCTTGGTCTGTTGTATTCGGACGGGCCATACTTATTATGTCCGGCGTGACGGTTAGCGTCACGTGAAGTGGGGCGCCCATGCGATCCGTAGATCGATCTTGTTTGCCTTGCCTTATTCTCCAAGATGTCTCGCAGGTCTGTTGCGTCTCCCCGTACTCTGGTATGTTTTGAGCGGTGCCGGGGTGCGGCTTGGGTCGAGGGCCTGAAGGCCTCTCTATCGTGGCCGCGGGGTGGCCGATCGGGCGCATCGCACGCTGGTGATGTAGGTTTAGTTGCTTCCTCCTCAAGTGGGGGTAGCAGCCTGCGCTTTGGGTAGCTCTTGGGTGGGCGTTCTAGTTTATACTCTTCGGCCGCCAGGACTTTGGTCCATCTGTCGGCTAGCAAGTCTTGGTCAGCTCTAAGCTGCTGCTGTTTCTTCTTGAGGCTGCTTGCTGTGGCCACAAGCCTGCGTTTGAAATGCTCTTGTTCGACGGGATCCTCTGGCACGACAAATTCGTCGTCGTCGAGGCTTGCCTCGTCTTCGGAGGGAGGCATATAATTGTCGTTCTCAACCTCTCTGTCGGCCGCTTTCTCATGAGGGCTAGCTCCTTCGTCCTCCTGCACTGAATCCTGCTAGAGGGGGTTGTCTTCGGCACTGTCCGGCGTGTTGTTATCTCCCGTGCCGGAATCGCCGTTTTTGCTTTGGCGGGACTTAGAGCGGCCCCACTGACGTCGGTCCTTGGGTTGCTTCTTGGAGGGATCATCCTCCGTTTTTTCCTCGCCATCCCCCGCTTTAGGGGTGTCCACCATGTATATGTCATATGACGAGGTGGCTTTCGAGTTCCATAAAGGTGCTGGTTCTTGATCGTCTCCTTCATCAGCGTCCATGCCGTCGATGTCTTCGGAGTCAAAGGGCGAGCATGTTGGTTAAATCGTCAATAGTGGTTACGAAGTGGGTGGTGGGTGGGCTTCGAATTTCTTCGTCGTCCGCATCCCAACCGTGTTGGCCGTAGTTCGGCCAGGGCTCTCCTGACAAAGAGAGAGACTTTAATGAATTCAGGATATCGCCAAAAGGCGAGTGCTGAAAGACGTCCATGGCGGTGAACTCCATGCCTGGAGCCCAATCGGGCTTAACCGGTAGAGGTGCGGGATTTATGGAGTCCGGAGCGGAGTCCGACACCTTGGAGTCACGGGGCTTGCGAAGGACTAGGCTGGTATCCGGCTCTATCGCCGTAGAGGTTGTAGCTTCTGGGGTGGCCTCTAACCGTCCGTCCCCGACTAGCGCAGTGGGCTCCGAGCTAATGGTCGGAGCGGACACCTGAGCGATGCTCTGGGCATTGTCCGACGGCAGAGCTAAATCATGCCCATCGTGACAGTGCGACGCGCCCGGTTGTGGCTCGAATCCGTCGAAGATCAAGTCCTCGCGGATGTCGGCCGTGTAGTTTAAGCTTCCAAACCTGACCTAATGGCCAGGGGCGTAGCTTTAGATCTGCTCCAGATGGCCAAACGAGTTGGCCCGCAGTGCGAAGCCGCCGAATACGAAGATCTGTCCGGGGAGGAAAGTCTCATCCAGGACCGCATCGCAATTGACGAGCGAAGAAGCCATCGGGCCTAAAGGCGATGACATAGAGGAACTCTCAATGAAAGCACCAATGTCGGTGTCAAAACCGGCGGATCTCGGGTAGGGGGTCCCGAACTGTGCGTCTAGGCGGATGGTAACAGGAGACAAGGGACACGATGTTTTTACCCAGGTTTGGGCCCTCTCGATGGAGGTAAAACCCTACTCCTGCTTGATTAATATTGATGATATGGGTAGTACAAGAGTAGATCTACCACGAGATCGGAGTGGCTAAACCCTAGAAGCTAGCCTATGGTATGATTGTTGTTAGTCCTATGGACTAAAACTCTCCGGTTTATATAGACACCGGAGAGGGCTAGGGTTACACAGAGTCGGTTACAACGGGAGGAGATCTTCATATCGTATCGCCAAGCTTGCCTTCCACGCCAAGGAAAGTCCCATCCGGACACGGGACGGAGTCAATCTTGTATCTTCATAGTCCGGGAGTCCGGCCAAAGGTCTTAGTCCGGCCATCCGGACACCCCCTAATCCAGGACTCCCTCATTTACTCGTAACATTTGTAATATCAGTTTGAAACTTGTAATGTTGCCGTGTCCTATTCCCGTGAATCAAATAGGTCCTGAGTTGGTGATGATGTTGTGCCTTCCATCTTTCACCAATAGCCGTCGGATTTAGATCTGACGCATACAAACCAAACTTCTCCAGTTTTGCAAAAAGATGCCCGCACTTGTTCCCTATTTACAAACAACTCGTTGTCTCTCACAATCAACCTTATCTCCTCCCCACCACATCTAGAAGGCCATGGAAAAATCTGGCGTGATGGCCGCTGCCGGCGCCGTCCACCCCCAATCTTGCTGTTCCGTGCAATGCACGGGCATCTACGCACGAGAAATTAGGTCGAACATGGCTAGTTGTAAGCAGGCTAGCTCTACAGCCATGATGATAGTGACTGCATACGGTGAGGCTGACTATGGTATGCCGAACACGGCGCCTATACTCAGGTGTCATCTTCGGCGTAGGGTCTTGTCACTTCACTGTGAGGAGCAGCACGTAATAATTTGACCAACGGGTAGTACAGTGCTACTACATTGGTAGTACTACTACTAGTAGTACCACGTCCATCTGGATTTTAGTATTTGACTAGCAATATCTAGTAATGCATGTCACAAAAAATGTACTACTCCCTCTGTAAATAAATACATGGTGTATTGTTTTATTCCTATCAGCGAGAGAACTTAATGTCTTTTTGCTAATTAATAGGATTACATGCAATGAACTAACCACTGCATGTCATGTTTGGTAGTCTTAAGTCATTGAAAGCATGCACGGCCCACATCTCTCATTGGTTGATATGTCACGAAATAAGAAACGAGGAGGTAGTTAATGTACCTTGCCTAAGTGTTTTGGGGTTATTTAGTTTTTGTAAGGTGACTTACACAACATTTTTGGTTACATGCATTAACATTTTATTAGTTAAATCAAAGGTCAAAACTTGGCGCAAAATGCAAAGGGGACCAATAAACCAGTAAACATCAAAGTTCTCTCGTTTGGCCCCAACTAGAGGTCCGGTGAGATGACTATACTGCACCGGCACGGAGGGGGACGCAACTTCATTGACTTACTGCACCTGCCTTTGGGTGCATGACAGGTGGGCCCAACGGGTGGCTGGCCCACCTGTCATACAGCCAAAGGCAGGTGCAGTAGAGGGCCGAGGAGTAGATGGCCAACACGCACGTGAATTCAACACAGTCTGCACTTCTCATATAAAGGCTCCCCGCCAGTCCAATCTAGTACGAAATCCTACGCACCTACACACGCTAACCAAGGGCAAGAGTGATCACTCCAATCGCAAGATCAGTTGACTAGAAGCTAAGCTAGACCCATGGAGGCGATGAGAGCGAGCATCAGCCGGCTATGCCAGATGGTCCATGACGCCGGTCTGCGGCCCAGCACCGAGGAACGTCTCCAGGTAGTGCTTGAGGCCGCCACGACGAGGAGCCGCTTGGATGACAGCTTCGTCTTCTTGTTCGATGAGGTCCTCGTCGGCTTCCTCGATAAGTTCACCGTCGTCAAGAAGCTCGCGGACGACCTTGACGTATGCCTCCAGCCCACGCGCCCAGGCTCTACGATGCCCGGCACCCTCAATGGACACTATGGTGACAACCTCTTCGACGCACTGGTGGCCCTGCGACTGCCCGCCATCGCGCCAGAGAATGTCCACCTCAAGGTCGCGCTCGCTGCACAGCGCCTGGTGCAGCAAGACACCATCGACATAATCACCCACATCTACTCGCAAATCGTCCACAAGGATTACTACATGCAAGAGGAGGACGATAGGACGCTGGCCTTCTTAGACCGCAGGGCAACCTTGGACGGCATTGTTCAGAAGCACGTTGAGCTCTCCGCCAACGCTGCTGCTCCTCACACGTCGGTTGGTGACCCGGCACACTAGGGCATGAGGATGTCATTGATGGATCCGTATGTATTTTTGTCTTTCCATCAAATCCATGTAGTAGTATATGGTACTACTAGTAATTATCTTACCTTTCGCATCAAATTCATAATTTTTGTATGTACTCCATGCATGAACCGCGCCAGAACCAAACTTCTCATTACTCTAGGGAAAATTGTTATTTCTATCTATCGGTCGCGCCATGGAGTAGAACCAAATTTTACAAGTTACAAGTTCAAAAGGAAAAGCGTTCCGTGTTCATGTTGCACCCCCACACGGTTGGTCCGGCACGCCGATCAAGGGGGAATGTTTGTTGTGTTGCATTTTCACTTACAAGTGGGACCGCAGTTGAGCAAACCGACTATCGGCAAACCCCCACCCCTCCCACCGCGTGATGGCTGAGAAAACAAGAGGGAGAAGAGATGGTTGTAGAACGGACTCCAAGAAAATTGGTGTCCGATGGGACTCGTGTGGGTGGCATGTGTCGTACTGCTAGATGTGAATGCTAGTTATGGCCCATGCCACCCCACTATATCGAGCCTATATCGAGGTGCTGGTTATGTAGAACAAATTTCCTGGAGTCTGTGCTCATCCCTCCTCTATCTCTCTTCTCAGCCAGCTAGCAGACGTGCGGAGCCCATCGTCTGTTTGCTCATATGCGGTCCCACATGTCAGTGAAACCGCAAGAGGACCCACTGAACATGCACATCTTTCACCTCGACGTGTTGGTGATGAAAAACAAATCCAATAAAGATATTCGGTGGCCGCTTTTTGAGTTACTCAAGAGTAGTAAGATTCTATTTGCAGTTTAACCCAAGATGCACGTCACATTGCTTCAACTACCACTCCATTTTCTTGCATGACACGACCTGGATGTTGGATGTCCCACGTGTCGGCAAAAGGAGGAAGAAATTGACCAAATATTCTGTTGTGCTCTCGGATTAGACTAGTTGTGCTAACTTAAAATTTTGTTGTGTAGAATGGATGCAAGTTTTGGTATTGGGAAGAAGAGTACATCGATATATTGATATAGCGCAATTTAGTAGATGTTCTAGCAGTTTTAGCTAGCATAGAGGCTAGAGATGAGACTAGTGCAATTGTTGATAGAATAGAGGCTAGACATGAGACTAGATGCGAGGAAGCAACGTCTACTTCTTTAAACTCGAAGAAGAAAGAAGCACGCAAGATCGAGCCTCCGCAGATCAACAATGAATGCATCGAGAAGGCACTAATCCAACTAACAGGAGAATTTATGGAAGTTGGATATCTTCTAAAATGTATTCTTGTGGTTCTTGTTTTCTTTGGTCTTGCTTTTCTAGTCAAATTTTGGTGATGTATTTCCATGTACCAAAAATCAATGATGAAAAAAAGATATGTGTTTGCAATGAAAAATGTACGCAGCCGGGATGCGTCTTCGCGTTGGGCGCACGGCCACCGCATCTGAGAAATGGCCCAGACACGACTCCATTGCCCTACCCAAACAGACAGAATCCGGGAAAACGGAGGTCCGTTTGGGGTCGTGCATTGGAGTTGGCCTTACAAGTAGGACCGCAGTTGAGGAAACCGACTATCGGCAACCCCCCACCTCGCCCGCCACGCGATGGCTGAGTTAGAGAAACGACGAGGTTGAAGAGATAGTTGTAGCACGGACTCCGAGAAATATGGTGCCAGATGGAAGTCGTGCTGGTGGCGTGTGCCCTACTCCTGGACATGAATGCTTGTTCTGGCCCTTGCCACCCTACTACTATATAGTAGTAGTATCGAGGATTCGAGGTGTTGGTTACATACAACGAACACATTAACATATGGCCCGCCTCACACTGTGGCCAAATTTCCTGGAGTCTATGCTAGGTTAAAAAGTGTTCTTTGTGAGGGTGGGTGGCTGGTCTCAAGTTTAAAACTTGTTGTATTACGTATACGTAGACGTAGAGATAGTGCAGCAGTTCTGGAAGTTTGAACCCAAACATCATAATGCAATTTCTACTGGACTCATCCGAGGACCTAGGATGATGGGATTTGCAGCTACAGTAAAAACACCCGCCCGACGCACGAAGCATGTGAAGCTAGTACAGATAGTGTACTATTGTTGAATGGCCTCATCCGACAACCTGTTGCAATGTACGTACAATTATGTATCCAGAAAATATATTTTTTGCCTCGTCGCAGCACCCACTCAGAGAAGCAACTCAAAAGCCATTCATAAATTAGTAAGTTTATCATAGGCATATCATTTTATTACATACAACAGGTCATCAACCCACAACAACAACGAGGATACATTATAAATACAAAAGTTTTCATCACACAACAAATAACAAGCAATGAAATGAACCTCAACTCAACCAATCCTCGGCGTTGGAAACGCTTGCTTTGAACCAGAAGTGATTCTCTAGGAAGGGCCATGTACTGTCAATCTCGAGACCAATGCAGGACTAATCATCCAAGCTGAAACGGCCTACTATATCACTACCAGGGTAGGGAACCACAGAAATGTCCGAGGTATAGATACAGTTGCTTCTCATAAATGGTAGTAACGTTGTGTCAACAGCAGTTGGATCGCCTTTCACCATCATTGGATAGTTTTGTCCAAGGAAGAGCGAGTTTTCTCCAAGACTATCAATATTGTACCAGGGAGAAGGTGTTGGCGCTAGCACACTAGTATCCATCCCGAATACCATGCAACGGGTGTTGGAATAGGTCTGTAGAGTGCGACCATGGGAGACAACACCCACTTCCTTAGTAGTAACATCAGTAGTGCGCTGTATACAGACAAGAAGGGGTGATCCATCGGAACTAGTTGCCAGGAGCCACTAAGTATATGGGCCCTCCTCGTCCTCATGCTCGTGATCATCACCATCGTCATATCCCCCTTGGTTATAAAAAATTTCAAGTATAGTGGGTGGAATGTTCATAGGACCTTGGAAACACAAGAAGAAGGTTAATTAGTAAAGGGAAACTTGCTAACCCGCATGCATGTGGATGAAACAATTAGGCCTGTTGTAATGGGGAGTACCATGTACTAGTATCATGCGTATGATACTAGTGTATGATACTACCTCCCTAATGCATAGGATTATATAGTGTTAGTATCATGTAGCACTTTATTTATTGGCATGCATGACACATAGTAGCATAGCATTTATTATGATACAGTATCATGATATGATACTCAACCCTCTCTTTCTTCATTTAATTCTAGGACACCTCATCAAAATTGCCTAGTTGGCATGCATGATACTAGCTATGATACTCCCATTAGAACCAGCCTTATAATTATGGTGGAAGACAAACGTACCGAAACTACGAGGATCCCATGCAAAAACAGTGCCACGAGTGGTGGAAGCAAACACAAGACCCTCGTATAGAATTGCATCACAGTACACATCCATGTATAGAAACTGATTTTTGAGCAAAATCCATCCAGTCGAACCACGAAGGACGGCAACAAGCTTGTCGAAGATAGCAACAACTACATAGTGATGACCCACAAGTGTAGGGGATCTATCATAGTCCTTTCGATAAGTAAGAGTGTCGAACCCAATGAGGAGCAGAAGGAAATGATAAGCGGTTTTCAGTAAGGTTTTCTCTGCAAGCACTGAAATTGTAGGTAACAGATAGTTTTGTGATAAGATAAATTGTAACGGGTAACAAGCAATGAAAGTAAATAAAGTGCAGCAAGGTGGCCCAATCCTTTTTGTAGCAAAGGACAAGCCTGGACAATTTCTTATAATGAGAAAAGAGCTCCCGAGGACACATGGGAATTATCGTCAAGCTAGTTTTCATCACGCTCATATGATTCACGTTCGGTACTTTGATAATTTGATATGTGGGTGGACCGGTGCTTGGGTACTACCCTTACTTGGACAAGCATCCCACTTATGATTAACCCCTATTGCAAGAATCCGCAACTACGAAAGAAGTATTAAGGTAAACCTAACCACAACATTAGACATATGGATCCAAATCAGCCCCTTATGAAGCAACGCATAAACTAGGGTTTAAGCTTCTGTTACTCTAGCAATGCATCATCTACTTATTACTTCCCAATGCCTTCCTCTAGGCCCAAATAATGGTGAAGTGTCATGTAGTCGACGTTCACATAACACCACTAGAGGAGAGACAATATACATCTCATCAAAATATCGAACGAATACCAAATTCACATGACTACTAATAGCAAGACTTCACCCATGTCCTCAGGAACAAACGTAACTACTCACAAAGCATATTCATGTTCATAATCAGAGGAGTAATAATATGCATTAAGGATCTGAACATATGATCTTCCACCAAGTAAACCAATTAGCATCAACTACAAGGAGTAATCAACACTACTAGCAACCCACAGGTACCAATTTATGGTTTTGATACAAGATTGGATATAAGAGATGAACTGGGGTTTTGAGAGGAGATGGTGTTGGTGAAGATGTTGATGGAGATTGACCCCCTCCCGATGAGAGCATCGTTGGTGATGACGATGGTGATGATTTCCCCCTCTCGGAGGGAAGTTTCCCCGGCAGAATAGCTCTGCCGGAGCTCTAGATTGGTTCTGCCAAGGTTCCACCTCGTGGCAGCGGAGTTTCTTCCCGTAAGCTTGCCTCTGATTTTTTTTCCAGGGTAAAAGCCTTCATATAGCAGAAGATGGACACCGGAGGGCCACCAAGGGGCCCAGGAGACAGGGGGCGCGCCCAGTAGGGGTGGGCGCGCCCCCAACCCTCCTAGCCAGGGTGTGGGCCCCCTCTGGTGTTTCTTTCGCTCAATAATTCTTATTAATTCCAAAACTGACTTCCGTGGAGTTTCAGGATTTTTGGAGCTGTGCAGAATAGGTTTCCAATATTTGCTCCTTTTCCAGCCAGAATTCCAGCTGCCGGCATTCCCCCTCTTCATGGTAAACCTTGTAAAATAAGAGAGAATAGCCATAAGTATTGATATATAAGGTGTAATAATAGCCCATAATACAATAAATATTGATATAAAAGAATGATGCAAAATGGACGTATCAACTCCCCCAAACTTAGACCTCGGTTGTCCTCAAGCGGAAGCCAAAATCGGAAAATATGTCCATATGTTTAGAGATAGAGGTGTCGATAAAAATAAAATACGGACATGAGGGCATCATGATCATTCTTATAATAGCAACATAAATAGATTTTATCATAAGATTTCTTATGCTCTAGTAACAATCAATTCACAATGTCAGGTATGGTTCAGAAACTTCATCGGGAACTAACAAACTATAATCTCAGTCATTGAAGCAATTGCAATTTATCATAACATCAGAAAGAGTCAAGAATAGAGCTTTTCAGCAAGTCCACATACTCAACTATCATGTAGAATTCTACAATTGCTAACACTCAGGCAATACTTGTGGTTATGGAGTTTCAGCCGGACACTGAGAAAGATAGGGGCTTATTGTGTTGCCTCCCAACATATTCACCTTTAGGTGATGTCAACAATAATAGTTCATTCTAACTTACATCCAATTGGATATATATATAGGCAAAATTGTGTCTACCATAGCTTACCGCAGTAATAGCTATCAGAGCCATCCGCTCACGCGTCGTGATTCGTGTGGGGCAGACATGGGAGAGAAATGAGTGGCCTTTTGACTAGTTTCTGCAGTTCGCTCGGCAGTGAAAGACTGTGCGTGTGGGGCAGCATCCGGGTGGTCCATCTGACGACCGCAGTTTCGAGCCAGGGACAATCACTCATGAGATAGCAACATTCAAACCTGATGGAACCTCTGCACAAAACGGAGAATAGATGCCACCGACCCGCTGACCTTACTATGGAGCGGATCACATCACAAGGCCATGGCCTGCGGGACAGCGACTCCAAATCACCTTGAAACTTAAAATAATTGTCAATAGATGAGGCTTGTTTTTGGCTTGTCCCACCACGAGCTCATGGGCAACGATCCTTTTTTTATTTCTCCTCTCGTCACCCCGTACAGCTCCTCTCTCTCTCTCACCATCAATCCGTCTTTCCCCCATGACCCCACCTTTTGACCCCACCATGCTAGCACGACCCGTGATCGTTTTGGTGCTAGCATGCCATCTGCACATTCTTCTTCTTCTAACTGTTCGTTTGCTCTTGTTTAGTACGTGTGCACGTGCTAGTGTTATTTTATCTCCTGGATGTGCTAATTAATCTCTGTAGCCTTGGCGGAGGAGCAGCAAGTAAGTGCATGTGCTAGAGTTTTGGTTTATGTTCTAGAAACCCGTTGTCGGCAAGGCCTTTGCCGCTATGGTGAGTCGACTGGGGATCATACGTCAACGTCGTCGAGGCCGAACATCTGATCCGTCATTGAGGCATTATTTTTGGATGCGTCGTTGCTATCACCGTCAAAAGCAATGTCGCCCACACACGAAGCCTACTCTATCTACGGTCGGAAAAAAGCCCAAAGAACCGATGAAACTGAAGCAAGGAACCGAGGGGCTTCGAATGGTGCAAACCGAAGAACCGGTGCAACGGAAGCAAGGAACCGAGGGGCTCCGAATGGTGCAAACCGAAGAACCGGTGCAACGGAAGCAAGGAACCGAGGGGATCCGAAGGATGCAAACCCGAAGAACCGGTGCAACGGAAGCAAGGAACCAAGGGATCCGAAGGATGCAAACCCGACGAACCGGTGCAACGGATGCACGAACCGAGGGGATCCGAAGGATGCAAACCCAAAGAACCGGTGCAATGGAAGAACAGAACCGAG
>NC_041381.1:188655236-188692354 GCF_002162155.2 Triticum dicoccoides
ACGGTGCAAATCCGAAGAACTGGTGCAACGGAAGCAAGGAACTGAGGGGATCCGAACGGTGCAAACCCGAAGAACCGATGCAATGGAAGCAAGGAACCGAAGCGGCCCGAATGGTGCAAACCGAAGAACCGATGCAACGGAAGCAAGGAATCGAGAGGATCCGCATGATGGAAACCCGAAGAACCGGTGCAATGAAAGCAAGGAACTGAGGGGATCCGATGGACTGCTACGTAGATGCGTAGGACATGTATAGAAGCAGAACTCATTTCATATTGTTTTCAAAACCGATATGACCAAAACGGAGTATATGAGACATACGGTACACGGATGGATGTGCTGGACGACGTGTCAAAGACCGATGCTAAACACTGAGTCAGGAAATATAGTATATATGTGTGCAGGTTCAACACAGGCTCATGTAGGTTTGACTCATAGTTCCATATGGATCCGTTGCGTTGATGAACCGAACCTGCACTGTCTCGCCGACGGGCATCACATGCGATAAAACAGGACATAACGGACTGCCGTACATATAGGAACCGGCACAAGAGCTTAGTCACCCAATGGAACCTCATTGTATGCATGCATGTGATGGCCATCTAGAGCAACACACTGACCAGGACCACGCCAAGCAGACTTTTGTCAGCCCACCATGCAAAAAGCGGTCAGTAGTGGCCTGCCACCACGCATCCAATAATTCACCAAATAAGCTCGAATGAGAACTAGACCAAGCAGCTAGTACGAATCACGAGGCTCCCCCAACGGTGCTAATAGCTATGTCTACAGCAAGCTATGATAGAAAATCCTTCTCCTATATATATATATATATATATATATATATATATATATATATATATCAAGATCTTTCAAACACGAGGAGCTTGCCAAAGGATAAAATGAAAAAGGGAAAGGTGAAGATCACCTTGACTCAAGCATAAAGTAAAAACATAAAGTAAAAGATAGGCCCTTCGTAGAGGGAAGCAGAGGTTGTCATGTGCCTTTAGGGTTGGATGCACAAAATCTTAATGCAAAAGAACGTCACTTTATATTTCCACTTGTATATGGACCTTTATTATGCAGTCCGTCGCTTTTATTACTTCCATAACAAGTTCATATAAAGCTTATTTTCTCTGCACTAATAAGTCATACATATTTAAAGAACAATTTTTATTGCTTGCAACATGACAACTTACTTGAAGGATCTTACTCAATCCATAGGTAGGTATGGTGGACTCTCATGGCACAAACTGGGTTTAAGGATATTTGGAAGCACAAGTAGTATCTCTACTTGGTGCAAGGAATTTGGCTAGCATGAGGGGGAAAGGCAAGCTCAACATGTTGGGAAGGTCTATGACAATATACTTTAACTGAGATGTGAGAAAACATAAACCATTACGTTGTCTTCCTTGTCCAACATCAACTCTTTTAGCATGTCATACTTAATGAGTGCTCCCAATCATAAAAGATGTCCAAGATAATATATTTGTATGTGAACCTCTCTTTCCTTATTACTTCCTATTAATTGCAACGATGACCAAAACTATGTTTGTCAACTCTCAACAACTTTTATGCCTCATACTTTCTATGTGTGAAGTTATTACTATCCATAAGATCAATATGAACTCTTTTATTCTTTTTATTCTTTCTACTTCCTCAAGATCATAGCAAGATAGCAAAGCCCTTGACTCAACACTAATTTTTATTATAGATAGCTCATGGACTCGATTACATAAAGAGATCACAAAGCAAAACTCAAAACTACTTGATAATAAAACTTCAATCTACTAGATCAAAATACTACTAAAAGGATCGAACTAAATAAAACGGTAAAGATAGTAGTGTGATGCTGATGCGATACCGGGGCACCTCCCCCAAGCTTGGCAGTTGCCAAGGGGAGTGCCCATACCCATGTAATTATGTCCTCGGAGGTGGTGAAGTAGGAGTTGTTGATGACGTAGGCTTGTTGTCCATCTTCCAAGGCATAGGCTCACCATCATAGAAGGATGATCGAGTCTCCTGGATCCTCAAATCTGCAGCCAAACTCATCCTCTTGAATCTATATTCATACTCACAGTTTTGGTTTTGCAGGTCATAGATCTGGGCTTGGAGGTGCTCGATTTTCTCATGAAGCTTGAAGATGGTCTCCCCAATGACCTTGGCATCTAGCTTGTGGTTGTTGGTGAACTCCGTGATCATCATCTGGTTGGAGTTGAGTCCATGCTCCACCATCCCTTGGCACTTGAAAACTTGTTGCTCCATGGCTTCGAGCTTTGTCTCCACGCTTCTGGTATGCCTTTGTCCCTCCACGTCACGGATGTGCAGCACCCCCTCACGCATCTCAATGGTTTGATGGTGTTGCAGCACCTCCGCGAGATAGGGGTTTATAACCCTCTCGAAAAACTTGTCCTTGGGAGGGCTTGGAAATGTCATGATGCTCTAGATCTGTAACAGAAATAGCTTGAAACGAAAACAGAGGATATTTGCGTGATACGGTGGTCAAAGCCTCCGGGAGATTATAATGAATTTTTACTGACCAAAATACTTAATGTGCAAGAAAACGGAGTCCGGGAGGCACATGAGGTGGCCACGAGACAGGGGGCGCCCAGGAAGGGTGGGCACGCCCTCCACCCTCGTGGAGGATTCGTGTCCTTCCTGGACTACTTCTTTCTTCCTAAAATTCTTAAATATTCCAAAACGGATAAAAATTGCCATTAGAATTGTTTTGGAGTCGGTTTACTTACCGTACCACGTACCTATTCCTTTTCGGTGTCTGAAACGTTCTAGAAAGAGTCCCTTATATATTCCTCCGGGGTTATGGTCTCAATAGTATTAGTTTCAACATTGATAGGATTACCTGAGATATAATGTTTAATTCTTTGACCGTTCACCACCCTCGGACTTGTGCCTTCGAAGTTGTTGATTTTTATGGCACCGGAACGATAGACCTCCTCGATAACATAAGGACCTTCCCATTTACAGAGAAGTTTTCCTGAAAAAATCTTAAACGAGAGTTGAATAATAACACATAATCACCTACGTAAACTCACGCTTTTGTATCCTTTTATCATGCCACCGTTTAACTTTTTCTTTGAACAGCTTGGCATTCTCATTGGCTTGGGTTCTCCATTCATCAAGTGAGCTAATATCAAATAACCTCTTCTCACCGGCAAGTTTGAAGTCATAGTTGAGCTCTTTAATATCCCAATATGCTTTATGTTCAAGTTCTAGAGGTAAGTGACATGCTTTTCCATAAACCATCTTATACGGAGACATACCCATAGGATTTTTTTATGCAGTTCTATAGACCCATAATGCATCATCAAGTTTTTTGGACCAATTATTTCTAGATCTATTCACAGTATTTTGCAAAATTAATTTGAGCTCTCTATTGCTCAACTCTACTTGACCACTAGACTGCGGGTGATAAGGAGATGCGATTCTATGATTAACATCATACTTAGCAAGCATCTTACGGAAAGCACCATGAATAAAATACGAACCACCATCAGTCATAAGATATCTAGGGACTCCAAACCTCAGAAAAATAACTTCTTTAAGCATCTTAATAGAAGTGTTATGATCAGCACTAGTAGTTGGAATAGCTTCTACCCACTTAGTAATGTAATCAACAGCAACTAAAATATGTGTGTAACCATTAAAGGCAGGAAAAGGTCCCATATAATCAAAGCCCCAAACATCAAATGGTTCAATAACAAGAGAATAATTCATAGGCATTTCTTGACGTCTACTGATATTACCAATTCTTTGACATTCATCACAAGATAAGACAAACTTACGAGCATCTTTGAAGAGAGTAGGCCAATAAAAACCAGATTGCAATACCTTATGTGCAGTTCTATCTCCAGTGTGGTGTCCTCCATAGGATTTAGAGTGACACTTGCATAGGATATGTTCCTGTTCATGCTCAGGTACACAACATCTAATAACACCATCTACTCCTTCTTTATAAAGGTGTGGGTCTTCCCAGAAGTAATGTCTTAAATCATAAAAGAACTTTTTCTTTTGCTGGTATGTGAAACTAGGCGGTATAAATTTCGCAACAATGTAATTAGCATGATCAGCATACCAAGGAGCAGTACGAGAAGCATTAACGACCGCTAATTGTTCATCAGGAAAGCTATCATCAATAGGTAGTGGGTCATCAAGAACATTCTCTAACCTAGACAAGTTGTCTGCAACAGGTTCTCAGCTCCCTTTATATCAATAATATTCAAATCAAATTCTTGGAGCAAGAGAACCCATCTAATGAGTCTAGGCTTAGCATCTTTCTTTTCCATAAGATATTTAATAGCAGCAAGATAAGTGTGAATAGTAACTTTGGAATCAACAATGTAAGGTCTAAACTTATCACATGCAAACACAACTGCTAAGAACTCTTTTTCAGTAGTAGCATAATTTCTCTGGGCAGTATCAAGAGTCTTACTAGCATACTGGATAACACTCATTTTTTATCAACTCTTTGCCCTAGAACAACACCTACAGCATAATCACTAGCATCACACATAATTTCAAAGGGTAAATTCCAATCAGGTGGCTGAACAATATGTGCAGTGATCAAAGCTTTCTTAACTATTTCAAATGCTTCTACACAATCATCATCAAAGACAAAAGGAATATCTTTTTGCAATAAATTAGTCAGAGGTCTAGAGATTTTAGAAAAGTCCTTAATGAACCTCCTATAAAAACCGGCATGACCAAGGAAACTTCTTATACCTTTTATGTCCTTGGGACATGGCATCTTTTCAATAGCATCAACTTTAGCTTTATCAACTTCAATACCTCTCTCGGAAATCTTATGCCCCAAAACAATGCCTTCATTAACCATAAAGTGGCACTTTTCCCAATTCAAGATGAGACTAGTATCTTTGCACCTCTGCAAAACTCGCTCAAGGTTGCTCAAGCAATCATCAAAAGAGGATCCATAAATGGAGAAATCATCCATGAATACCTCACAAATCTTTTCACAAAATCAGAGAATATAGCCATCATGCATCTTTGAAAGGTAGCAGGTGCATTACATAAACCAAAAGGCATACGTCTATACGCAAAAGTACTGAAAGGGCAAGTAAAAGTAGTTTTTGATTGATCCTTTGCTGACACGGGTATTTGAGAGAAACTAGAATAACCATCTAGAAAGCAGAAATGTGTGTGTTTGGATAGTCTTTCTAGCATTTGATCAATCAAAGGTAAAGGGTAATGATCTTTCTTAGTAGCTTTATTTAATTTACGGAAATCAATTACCATCCTATAACCTGTAATAATTCTTTGCGGGGTCAATTCATCTTTATCATTAGGAACAACGATAATACCTCCCTTTTTAGGAACACAATGGATAGGGCTTACCCAATCACTATCAACAACGGGATAAATTATACATGCCTGAAGGAGCTTTAGTATCTCCTTTCTTACCACTTCTTTCATCTTAGGATTCAATCGTCGTTGAGGATCTCTAACTGGTTTGGCATCATCCTCCAAATTAATTTTGTGTTGGCATAACGTGAGACTAATGCCCTTGAGGTCGTCCAGAGTATATCCAATAGCAGCACGGTGCTTCTTCAGAGTTTTCAATAATGTTTCTTCTTCTTGCTCTGAAAGGTTAGCACTAATAATAACAGGATATATTTTCTTTTCATCAAGATAAGCATACTTAAGATTATCAGGTAATGGTTTGAGTTCAAACACGGGATCACCCTTGGGTGGAGGGGGATCCCCAAGAATTTCAATGGATAGGTTGTGTTTCAGAATAGGTTCCTGTTGAAGGGACACTTCATCTATTTCCCTTCGTTCCTTCATAAACATATCATTTTCATGGTCTAGCAAATATTGTTCTAACGGATCAGTAGGAGGCATGGCAATAGAAGCAAGACCAACAATCTCATCCTTACTAGGTTCTATCACGAGGTTGTCTATGAAACTTCACAAAATTAAACTCATGAGACACATCCTCTAAGCCAATTGTAGCAGTATCCTTTTCACAATCAATCTTAGCATTGACAGTATTCAAGAAGGGTCTACCAAAAATAATGGGACAAAAATCATCTTGTGAGGAACTAAGAACAAGAAAATCAGCAGGATATTTAACCTTCCCACACAAGACTTCAACATCTCTAACAATCCCAATTGGTGAAATCGTATCTCTATTGGCAAGCTTGATAGTAACATCAATACCTTCCAATTCAACGGGCGCAATATCATGCATAATTTCTTTATATAAGTCATAGGGTATCGCACTAGCACTAGCACCCATATCACATAAGCCATGATAACAATGATCTCCTATTTTAACAGAAATAACAGGCATGCCTACTACAGGTCTATGTATCTTAGCATCTGGTCTGACAATATTAGCAGTCTCACCACATAAATAAATAACATGCCCATCTAAATCATCATCCAAGAGATCTTCAACCATAGCAATACTAGGTTCAACTTTAATTTGCTCAGGAGTTGTATAAGTTCTAGTATTACTCTTACGAACAACAGTCGAAGTTTTAGCATGATCCTTTATCCTAACAGGAAAAGGGAGTTTCTCAACATAAGTAGTAGGAACAATAGGATCACTATAAGTGACAATCTTTTCTTAAACTGTAATAGGTGCAACTACTTTTACTTCAACGGGAGGATTATATTTAAACCACTTCTCCTTAGGGAGATCAACGTGAGTAGCAAAAGATTCACATAAAGCAGCTACTATCTCAAAGTCAAGTCCATATTTAGCGCTAAATCCACGAAAAGCATCGGTATCCATAAAAGATTTAACACAATCAAACTTAGGTGTCCTACCTAACTCCTTACCATCGTCGGAGCCCCAATCTTCAGAGTTGCGTTTAATTCTTTCCAGTAAGTCCCATTTGAATTCAATAGTCTTGAGCATATAAGAACCAGCACAGGAAGTATCGAGCAAGTTGCGATCATTGGGAGAAAGACGAGCATAAAATTTTTGAATGATCATTTCTCTGCAGAGCTCATGATTGGGGCATGAATATAACGTTAACTTAAGCCTTCCCCAAGATTGAGCGATGATTTCTCCTTCGCGAGGCCAGAAATTATATATGTAATTACGATCACGATGAACAAGATGCATAGGATAGAACTTCTGGTGATATTCCAACTTCAATCGTTTATAATTCCAAGATCCCGTATCATCACATAGCCTATACCATGTCAATGAATCTCCCTTCAAAGATAAAGGGGAGACCTTCCTTTTGACAACATCATCGGGAATACCTACAAACTTAAATAATCCACAAACTTCATCCACAAATATAAGGTGTAAATCGGGATGCAATGTTCCATCTCCTGCAAAGGGATTAGCTAGCAGTTTCTCTATCATACCCGAAGGAATCTCAAAGAAAATATTTTTAGTAGATTCAGTAGGTTGCGCAGCAACTCTTTGCTCTTTTGGTCAGGGTGAAGATACCCCGAACAAGCCCCTCAAAGGATAAGTTTCCATAGTAACAAGTGACAGAAAATTTCAGCACACTATATAAATGTTTCCTTACCAAGTTCCACTCACCAAAAGTGCTATAGTCCACGACAACGGTGCCAGAAAAGAGTCTTGATGACCCACAAGTGTAAGGGATCTATCGTAGTCCTTTTGATAAGTAAAAGTGTTGAACCCAACGAGGAGCAGAAGGAAATGATAAGCGGTTTTCAGTAAGGTTTTCTCTGCAAGCACTGAAATTGTAGGTAACAGATAGTTTTGTGATAAGATAAATTGTAATGGGTAACAAGCAATGAAAGTAAATAAAGTGCAGAAAGGTGGCCCAATCCTTTTTGTAGCAAAGTACAAGCCTGGACAATTTCTTATAATGAGAAAAGAGATCCCGAGGACACATGGGAATTATCGTCAAGCTAGTTTTCATCACGCTCATATGATTCGCGTTCGGTACTTTGATAATTTGATATGTGGGTGGACCGGTGCTTGGGTACTGCCCTTACTTGGACAAGCATCCCACTTATGATTAATCCCTATTGCAAGCATCCGCAACTACAAAAGAAGTATTAAGGTAAACCTAACCACAGCATTAGACATATGGATCCAAATCAGCCCCTTACGAAGCAACGCATAAACTAGGGTTTAAGCTTCTGTCACTCTAGCAACCCATCATCTACTTATTACTTCCCAATGCCTTGTTGTAGGCCCAAATAATGGTGAAGTGTCATGTAGTTGACGTTCACATAACACCACTAGAGGAGAGACAACATACATCTCATCAAAATATCGAACGAATACCAAATTCACATGACTACTAATAGCAAGACTTCACCCCTGTCCTCTGGAACAAACGTAACTACTCACAAAGCATAATCATCTTCATAATCAGAGGAGTAATAATATGCATTAAGGATCTGAACATATGATCTTCCACCAAGCAAACCAATTAGCATCAACTACAAGGAGTAATCAACACTACTAGCAACCCACGGGTACCAATTTGTGGTCTCGATACAAGATTGGATACAAGAGATGAACTAGGGTTTTGAGAGGAGATGGTGCTGGTGAAGATGTTGATGGAGATTGACCCCCTCCCAATGAGAGGATCATTGGTGATGACGATGGTGATGATTTCCCCCTCCCAGGGGGAGTTTCCTCGGCAGAACAGCTCTGCCGGAGTTCTAGATTGGTTCCGCCAAGGTTCTGCCTCGTGGTGGCGGAGTTTTGTCCCGTAAGCTTGCCTCTGATTTTTTTTCCAGGGTAAAAGCCTACATATAGCAGAAGATGGACACCGGAGGGCCACCAGGGGGCCCAGGAGACAGGGGCGCGCCCAGTAGGGGTGGGCGTGCCCCCACCCTCCTGGCCAGGGTGTGGGCCCCCTCTGGTGTTTCTTTCGCTCCATAATTCTTATTAATTCCAAAACTGACTTCCGTGGAGTTTCAGGATTTTTTGAGCTGTGCAGAATAGGTTTCCAATATTTGCTCCTTTTCCAGCGAGAATTCCAGTTGTCGGCATTCGCCCTCTTCATGGTAAACCTTGTAAAATAAGAGAGAATAGCCATAAGTATTGAGATATAAGGTGTAATAACACCCCATAATGCAATAAATATCGATATAAAAGCATGACGCAAAATGGACGTATCACATAGTTCCTGTAATGCCAAGAGTGGTTGGGAACTCGACAAATTGCTATCTTCCGTAGAAGACAGTCACCATGATCATATTTGAACGTGCGTAGAATTCTGGTGTGCTCAACCTCTGGGCAGTCTGAGATTTTTGGAAGTGGAACCCGGTGACGAGTGTACACATTCACAAGTTCCCACTCACAGTTGTACCCAATATAAACAACCCAATCTCCATTTGCGCCTGCCCAAACCTTGCCCTCAAGCGATGGCACCTTAACATCATACGTATCATTATCAAGCGGCATCAACTTGCACAAGGCGAGGCTTCCCTCGTCCCCGCGCTAGTCAGCAGGGTCACGGCGAAGAAGATAGGGGAGATCAAACCGCTCCTGGACCCTTGGGTTCCTTGTAATGATGTTATTAGTTGAGTCGAGAATGGTCTTGAACAAACCTGCCATGCTAGCCGAGGTGATGATGTTGCACCGATCAATGAGTTCCTCCACCACATCATCTTTTAGATCGGGGCAAGAATAACGGGGTCGTTTCCGGGTTGTTCCCTCCAAGGAGAAGACGATCGAACAATGGCAGAAGGAAGTGTAAAGGAAAATGGAGGAGGGAGGAAGAGTGTGCGACAGCAGCTCCAAATCGAGAGGGAAAGGCGAAGAGTCGGTGGACGGTTGCCAGTTTGCCATGGTACACGAAGAGGCGTCCTGGCCTACACGTCCGTTCAGACATAGTACAAAAGGACTCGCCGTCATCTCACTGACATGTTGGAATGGGACCACATGTCAACGAAACATGGTGTGTAATTTCTCGTGAAAAATGTGATCTGGCCGCGTTGGCCCGAGGTGACGCATTAGTTATCGATCTTTATTTTTTTAACATACAATCTGAGTGGATAGTGATACATCTCCAACGTATCTATAATTTTTTATTGTTCCATGCTATTATATTACCCCTTTTGGATGTTTATGGGCTTTATTTTACACATTTATATCATTTTTGGGACTAACCTACTAACCGGAGGCCCAGCCCGTATTGCAGTTTTTTGCATATTTCAGTATTTCGAAGAAAAGGAATATCAAACGGAATGAAACCTTAGGGAGCATGATTTTTGGAACGAACGTGATCCAGAGGACTTGGAGTGCAAGTCAAGAAGCAGCCGAGGCCTCCACGAGATAGGAGGGCGCCCCCCTGTCTCGTGGGCCCCTCGGGCGACCACCGACGTACTTCTTCCTCCTATATAAGCCTTCGTACCCTGAAAACATCCAGGGAGCCAACGAAACACAATTTCCACCGCCGTAATCTTCTGTATCCGCGAGATCCCATCTTGGAGCCTTCGCCGGCGCTCTGCCGGAGGGGGAATCAACCACGGAAGACTTCTACATCAACATCCTTGCCCCTCCAATGAGTTGTGAGTAGTTTACCACAGACCTTCGGGTCCATAGTTATTAGCTAGATGGCTTCTTCTCTCTTTTTGGATCTCAATACAATGTTCTCCCCCTCTCTTGTGGAGATCTATTCGATGTAAACTCTTTTTGCGGTGTGTTTGTCGAGATCCGATGAATTGTGGGTTTATGATCAAGTTTATCTATGAGAAATATTTGAATCTCCTCTGAATTATTTTATGTATGATTGAGTTATCTTTGCAAGTCTCTTCGAATTATCAGTTTGGTTTGGCCTACTAGATTGATCTTTCTTGCCATGGGAGAAGTGCTTAGCTTTGGGTTCAATCTTGTGGTGTCCTTACCCAGTGACAGCAGGGGTTGCAAGGCACGTATTGTAATGTTGCCATCGAGGATAAAAATATGGGGTTTATATCATATTGCATGAGTGTATCCCTCTACATCATGTCATCTTGCTTAAGGCCTTACTCTGTTCTTATGAACTTAATACTCTAGATGAGGCAGGAGTTGGTCGATGTGTGGAGTAATAGTAGTAGATGCAGGCAGGAGTCGGTCTACTTGTTGCGGACGTGATGCCTATATACATGATCATGCCTAGATAATCTCATAATTATTCGCTTTTCTATGAATTGCTCGACAGTAATTTGTTCACCCACCGTAATACTTATGCTATCTTGAGAGAAGCCACTAGTGAAACCTATGGCCCCCGGGTCTATCTCTTATCATATTTGCTTCCAATTTCCTTTTATTTGCATCTTTACTTGTTGCATCTATATTATAAAATACCAAAAATATATTTATCTTATCATACTATCTCTATCAGATCTCACTTTCGCAAGTGGCCGTGAAGGGATTGATAGCCCCTTTATTGCGTTGGTTGTGAGTTCTATGTTAGTTTGTGTAGGTGCGTGGGACTTTTGAGGAGCCTCCTACTGGGTTGATACCTTGGTTCTCAAAAACTGAGGGAAATACTTACGCTACTATTGCTGCATCACCCTTTCCTCTTCAAGGAAAACCAACGCAAGCTCAAGACGTAGCAGATAGCTCCTGTGGTCATCACACGTGAGCGGATATATAGGTGGGCTAGGTGGGCAGGTGGCAACAATCGGGGTGCTAAAAGAGGTCATCCAATGCTTGGTTTTGTTTGGATTTTCCAACTATGACCATTGGGTAGAGTGAATCAATGGCTTACGTTCAAAGTTATTCTCATACTATAGAATGGTATAGGAATGTGGAAAGATTTGGTTGATTTTATATCGCTGAAGAATATAAAATATTATGAGTGCAGATGCTCCACCGTGAGGTTTGTTGCTCCTTCTCGGTCGTCGGGAGTCTATGTTCTTCCACTCTTTCCTTTAAGACATGAGGTTTGTCCATTCTTTTGCCGACACGCGGGACATCTATATGCCTCCATTTTAAAAATCATACTATATGCCTCAATGACACACGGGACATCTAGCATCAAGGTAGCATGTCATGCAAGAAAATGGAGATATGCAGTGCGTAAGTGAGTCGTGCACTTCGATGGCACCTAGTACTATGCAATATTTTTTCTCCTTGATGGCACGTGAATAGTGCATGTACTCAATGACAGAGCACGGGATGGTAGTGATGGACATGGTCGGATCTTTTGGAAGAGAGTACTAATAAATAACTTTGATGTGTCCCGTCAACTCGACGAGAAGCTTGCTTACTACGCCTTCTCCCTCGCCAACGCGTGCGTGGTGGCTCGCAGCACGAGGAGAAACTTTGGCTTACAAGCGGTGGACGTGTAGCAATTCATTTGGTGTGAGATTGCTAGAAGTACTACTGTAGTACCATCATTATTGTTTGACTTCCGGAAGAGGAGAAGATCCAAGCGCAAGGTCACCTACTAACCTAGTACAGTACTACTATAGCCAAAGATGGTCCACATTTTTAGAGCATGGTTAATTAATATAGGCGGCTCTTGTAGCAGCACATCATTTAGACCAAGTACTCTCTTCGTAGGAACAAAGGAAGTGAAACAAAAGTTGGAGTGGATGCTAGATTGCCAATTAAAACATGATTACATAGGGAAAAATCCTATAGCTTTTTATCCTATGAATCAAACGACCAATGTAGGAAAATTATGAGGGGGGGTCTCTCCAACAGTGTTCCTCGGCTCGCACCTAGCATCACGGTGGTCGAACTTGGAGTCATTCATCTGGTATGCGTGGCATCTCAGATCTGGACACAAAGTGATGCGACCTCTCACTTCGTCCGCCATTTGAAGCGGCACGCTGGTGGAGGACTAGCATACTCCAAGGTTGGCTCTATGTGATGTGGCAACTTCATATACTAACCGGATGTTGGCTATACTCCTACGGTACTCACACTCCAAGAAGTGACTCGAAAACCATTCATAAATTGAATCTATGACATGCATTTGCAAATGTACCATTCGTTGCATATAACAAGTCATCAACACACGACGACAATGAGGATACATCACTACAAAAAAAAAGACACATCCATGACATTTTGGGTTGAACGAAAAAAAATTCTGTCATACATATGACACTTCTATGACGATAATAGTGAGAAAACCCGGTATCATCATAGATGTGGTGGGCCCCTACTTCTATGACAAAAAATCATGATAGAAAATGGGCTTTTCGTCCTGGGCGGGCCGGAGACGCAGCTGCATGACATTCTTTGGGCCATCCATGACGGAAAAAACCGTGGTAAAAGAGAGGGGGAGGAAAATTTCGGGGAGTTGCCGGTTACGGTGGGAGGTCGGGGGCCGAGCGATGCGCGTTTCTCTCGTACACGTGCGAGGCGTTGGCTCTAACTGAACCCGAGCGAGGCGTTGGGCTCTAACTGAACCCGAGCGATTGCACTGTAGGCTACGCGTTACTGAATCCGACCGATCGATCGATGGCTGTTAACTGAACCCAATGGAGTGATTCCTTCACTACTGCTGCTAACTGAAGCCGATCCATTGGATGAACAGTGAGTGTTGTGGGGGGGGGGGTTGGATGAACAGTGAGCGGTGGCGTTGCCTCTGGATGAACAGGACCTCGTGGTGTGGAGGGCTAGATGAATAGTAGACAGTGGAGGGGTGGCCGTGGAGGGGTGGTTTAACAGGACCCCGTGGTGTGGAGGGCTGGAGGAACAGTAGATGGTGGACGGCTGGATGAACAGTAGATGGTGGAGGGGTGGTTGAACAGTAGCCGATGGAGTAGCGCGCGGTGGAGGCTGGATGAACAGGAGCCCGTGGAGGCTGAAGGAGGTCGACGGTAGCCCGTGGAGGCTGGAGGAGGTCGACGGTGGAGATGAACAGTATCCCGTGGAGTCCCGTTTTGCGGTACACCACACCCCTCCCGATGAATAGGACCCCCGTTTCGACCGTAGCGCTCCAACACAAGTCCATTTCCTCCGTTTTGCGGTACGCCACACCCCTCCCGATCAACAGGACCCCCGTTTCGACCGTAGGAGGTCCGTTTCCTCCATTTTGCTGTACGCCACACCCCTCCCGATCAACAGGACCCCGTTCCGAATGTGGCCGGTCGAACACAAGGTCGTTTCCTCCGTTCTGCAGTATGCCAGGCCTCGTTTCCATCACCTGTTCCATCAAGGCCGGTTGGCTCCCACGCGTTCCGTTGCCTCCCGATGAACACGACGCATTCTGTTGCCTCCCAATGAACACGATGCATTCCGTTGCCTCCCCATGAACACGACGACGACTCTGTTTCTCCGTCCGACCTAGCCATGTACGTATGCGCGAGTAGGCGTTCGAGACCCCGCCTGTATGTACGTACGTGGCCGTATTTTCTTTCTTGCACCCTGGCAGCTGTACGTACATGTACATGCTACGTGTGCGCCTCTACTACGACATGTACGCGCCTCTACTACGACACGTGCGCGCCTCTACATCGACCAGTATATATGTACGTACACGTTCGCGACCAGAATGACAACGCTACGTACGCCTCGACCAGGTGGGTCCCGACTGTCAGGCAGTTCCTTGCATGCAAAAATGTAGCTGGTGGGTCCCAGCAGTCAGAGGGGCGAATCATTTTTTTTGCCCGAACGCACTTCCTTTGCGTGCAAAGATGTAGCTGGTGGGTCCCAGCAGTCAGGGGGCGAATCGTTTTTTTGCCCGGACGCACTTCCTTGCGTGTGAAGATGTAGCTGGTGGGTCCAAGCAGTCAGGGGGCGAATCGTTTTTTTGCCCGGATGCACTTCCTTGCGGGCGAAGATGTAGCTGGTGGGTCCCAGCAGTCAAGGGGAAACTTTTTTTCGCGAAATACGATGGCCCGTCCGGTGGGTCCCCGCTGTCCGGTGGAGGAATCATTATTTTCCGCGTAATAAGGAGGCACTTCCTTGCTGCGACTGTGGACCCAGCTGTCAGCCTCTCCACGTACAGTCCACGTGCGATGGAAGTCATTCCTTGACCACGTCGACCACGCCGCGCCGAGAGCACCACGGCGGTGGACGACGGCGAGGCCTAGGAAGGGGACGACTGGGAGCCAGGGAAGATGTAGCAGTGGATGCCCACGCGAAGAGGAGTACGAGGGTTCACTGGTTCGGCTGTGGTGTGAGGCTGCTGTCGTCGCAGAATAACAGGGGGTGTGGGTGAGTAGAGGGATGGCCTGGCCAGCGGTGGGAGTAGTAGGGGGTGGTGAGGCCTTCGCGGCATCACAGCCGGCCACGGGAGGCAGGAGCACGCGGCACGACCGGCGCTGGTTTGGGCGGCTGGAGCAAGAAGACCAGAGGTTGAAGAAGCGCTACAACCGTTGGATGAACATCGTATGGTAACAGGAGCTAGAATCATTCATATTGACTAAGTTGACAAAGCCCTTCGTCCCCGTCAACTTGGTAGGCCCACAAGTCAGCCTCCCAATATGCTGGGTTCCAGCTGGCAGGGGGAGTATTCATTTTTTTGTGCGTAATAAGGAGGCACTTCCTTGCGTGCGAAGATAGCTGGTGGGTCCGACAAGTCAGCGGGGGGCATGTTTTTTCACGAAATACAGTGGCCCTTCCGATGGGTCCTAGATGTCAGGTGGAGGAATCATTATTTTGCGTGTAATAAGGAGGCATTTCCTTGTGTGCGGCCGTGGACCCAGCTGTCAGCCTCTCCACGCACAATCTACTTCCGATGGTGTCGTTCGTCGACCATGTTGACCACGCCGCGCCGAGCGCATCCAAGGTGGTGGACGACGGCGAGGCCCCGGACAGCAACGAGCCGGAGATGGGAAGACGCGGGAGTAGAGTCGCAAACGGAGAGGTGTACGAGGGTTAACTGGTTCTAGTGCGGTGTGGTTCGGCAGTCGGTGGAGAAGAACAGGAGGTGTGGAGGGGTGGAGGGATGGCCTGGCCAACGGTGGAGTAGCGCTTCATAGCGAAGCATGCTTAGCAGAGCTGCTAGCACCAGGAGGCGGGAGGTGGTCCCGGCGGCGCTGGAGGAAGAAGATGAGAGATTGAAGATGGATGTCGGTCGTTGGATGTAAATCCAACGGCTAACATGTCAGAATCATTTGTTGACTAAATTGACAACGACTTGCGTTGGCTTCGACCTATTGGCCCACATTTCAGCCTTCAAAAATGTGGCACGTATTCAACCCATTTTTTCAGAATTTACAGTCTTTTTTTGCGCGGTAGAATTTACAGTCAATTTGATCTTTTTTTTTGAATTACATCCATTAGCTGGGCTGGGTGAACAATTAATGTAGCATCCATGCGGCCCATTTATTTTATTTCGTAAAAAATTACATGCCATTTGCACTTTATCTAGATACACGATTTTGCTGGGCTGATTCTAATTATAATGTTGGGTTGGGCCAGCAATGTTATCAAAAAATAAAAAAGGGTTGAGCATTTTGTTATAAATATATTTAAATAATAAGTGATATTATTACATTCGTCCTTAAATCTTACCAAGCTTTTGTACACAATCACTAGGATTTTTGTGTCAAAACAATCCAGGATTTTATTTGTTAAGAAATTATTTTTATAAGTTAATAAGATGTGGGATATTGTTTTCTTACATATGTAAGTATCTGTTAAATATATGATGACAATAAAAATAGTATATAATAACATATAAAATAATTTAAATATATATAATATAGTTAGAAGGGAAACATAAGTTGTACCTGGCGTTCCTATTCTTATATAGAAAAATAGAACAGACCTCTGCGTTTTCTTCAAAAAAAATACATAAATTGGGCTGCCAAAAATAAAACCTCGGATGGGAGGTCCATAGGCCGGTCGATACATGACGGCCCTAAGAAAATACAAATAGGCCCTCCCATCCGAGGTCGTGGGCTACGCATGTTAAAAATGAAAGCATAGACGGGGCAGCCCAAAACCACGTCCAACACTTGCCAAAACTTCGTCCCTCGTTTTCTCTGTGTTTCGCACACTCGACATTGTGTGGGCATTTTGACTGTGCATCATATGAAGATGTGCTATGCATGAATGTTGATCAGGATGATGTTAACTGGCTGGTAGTTCCATTTTCGACCATGAATAAAACTTCCAACATGATGTTAACCCTGTTTGAAAAGGCCGTGTTAATATAAATGCTCTTCCGCTGAAAGTTGCAGTTTCTTATCTGAAACTGAACTTGCAGTTTCTTATCTGAAACTGAAACTTGCAGTTTCTTCTCGTCTGCACTTTTATACTCCTATGAAACTACATTTTTTTAAGTGCTAAAAATAGATCTCTAGAATGCATAAAATTCTTCATATGCTCAATACTGCAAATCTGAAATTCAAAAGACATTCATATCTGAAAGTACTCTCAAAATACACAACACAAAACACAATTCACAACCTGCATATACTGACAACCCTAAGCTCCTCCTGACAATTCACAACCTGCCCGACTATTGGACTGGGGGGGGGGGGCAGTCCCCTCCTATTCCTAGGCGGCAGACAACCGCCCCGTGAGATGATTGATACGTCTCCAACGTATCTATAATTTTTGATTGCTCCATGCTACTTTATCTACTGTTTTGGACTATATTCGGCTTTATTTTCCACTTTTATATTATTTTTGGGACTAACCTATTAACCGGAGGCCCAACCTAGAATTGTTGTTTTTTGCCTTTTTCGGTATTTCGAAGAAACAAAATATCAAACGGAGTCCAAATGGAATGAAACCTTCGGGAACATGATTTTCTCATCAGATAAGACCCATGAGACTTGGATCCTCCGTCAAGAAAGCCACGAGGCGGTCACGAGGGTGGAGCCCCCCCCCCCTGAGCGCGCCCCCTACCTCGTGGGCCCCTCGAAGCTCCACCGACGTACTCCTTCCTCCTATATATACCTACGTATCCCCGAACGATCAGAACAGGAGCCAAAACCTAATTCCACCGCCGCAACCTTCTGTATCCACGAGATCCCATCTTGGGGCCTGTTTCGGAGCTCCGCCGGAGGGGGCATCCACCACAGAGGGCTTCTACATCAACACCATAGCCCCTCCGATGAAGTGTGAGTAGTTTACTTCAGACCTTCGGGTCCATAGCTAGTAGCTAGATGGCTTCTTCTCTCTTTTTGGATCTCAATACAATGTTCTCCCCCTCTCTTGTGGAGATCTATTTGATCTAATCTTCTTTTTGCGGTGTGTTTGATGAGACCGACGAATTGTGGGTTTATGATCCAGTATTATCTATGGAAAATATTTGATTCTTCTATGAATTATTTTATGTATGATTGCGTTATCTTTGCAAGTCTCTCCGAATTATCCTTTTTGGTTTGGCCAACTAGATTGGTAGTTCTTACAATGGGAGAAATGCTTAGCTTTGGGTTCAATCTTGCGGTGTCCTTACCCAGTGACAGAAAGGGTTGCAAGGCACATATTGTATTGTTGCCATCGAGGATAACAAGATGGTTTTTTATCATATTGCATGAATTTATCCCTCTACATCATGTCATCTTGCTTAAGGCGTTACTCTTTTTTTACTTAATACTCTAGATGCATGCTGGATAGCGGTCGATGAGTGGAGTAATAATAGTAGATGCAGAATCGTTTCGATCTACTTGTCTTGGACGTGATGCCTATAAACATGATCATTGCCTAGATATGCTCATAACTATGCTCAATTCTGTCAATTGCTCAACAGTAATTTGTTCACCCACCGTAGAATACTTATGCTCTTGAGAGAAGCCACTAGTGAAACCTATGGCCCCCGGATCTATTCTCATCATATCAATCTCTATCACTTTATTTACTTGCTTTTCTTTTACTTTGCCTTTTACTTTTCACTTTGCATCTATCTATCAAAAATACCAAAAATATTATTTATCATCTCTATCAGATCTCACTTTCGTAAGTGACCGAGAAGGATTGACAACCCCTAATCGCGTTGGTTGCGAGTTGCTATCGTTTTGTGTAGGTACAAGGGACTTGTGTGTGGTCTCCTACTGGATTGATACCTTGGTTCTCAAAAAACTGAGGGGAATACTTACGCTACTTTGCTGCATCATCCTCTCCTCTTCGGGGAAATCCAACGCTGTGCTCAAGAGGTAGCAATGATGTGAATGGCGAGGGAGACGATGGCGGGGAAGCGTCGTCGGGCCAACTGCTTTTCTCCTCTTGCAGTTGGGTTCGATCGACGAAGACTCCACCGGCTCGCTCTGGCAGGACAGCCTCACAAACGACACCCTGTAGATGCTCGATCCTTCAATCTCTGGTGGATGCTCCATCTGGGATCGATACTCCCACCACCGCTCCCTCATGATCGGATTCGGTGAATCTGTTTGCTCCATGGCCCAAAGGAGCAGCTCTATGTACTCTGGCGCGACTCCCTCCGGGAGTATCGCCGCCTTTTCGCTCTGTTGCAGATATTTGGCCATGGATGTTGCCGTCGCCGCTAGTTGGTCCTTCTTGTCAAACCAAGACTGTATCTCCAACATCCTAGCTAGCTTCACAGGGTCGCCGTCTGCGATCCTCACATATCGGTTGTACTCCTCCATCGATCTACTTCTCCACAGCACCTTCACTCGCCGGCGGTGGTTTTTGAATGGAAGAGTAGAGGAGCAGCGCTGGTTTTGGATTAGAACGGGAGAGGAGCGACGCTGGTTTTGGACTGGAACAGGAGAGGAGGGGCGGTGGTTTTGAAATGGAAGAGGAGAGGAGCGGCGCTGGATTTAGATTGGAACAGGAGAGGAGCGGCGGTGGTTTAAGAGGAGAAGAGCGGAAGAGCGGCGCTGGTCTTGGAAGTATTTTTTTGTTGTTTTGCGTATTTTGGGTCAAATTTTGACCACATACTGTATGTGACAAGCAAAATGTGAATGCATGTCACCAAAAATTGTATCATTTGGTTCGTATCTGAATGTGCTTTCAAATTATATTATTTTTGCAATGTATAACATATATTTTATGTGCGAAAATCATGGTCAATTATGACCCAGAATAAAAGGGAGACTAGTTAATGTGGGGTCGCTTTCTTAATTGAAGGGTAAATTGATTTTGATTTTGATCCAGTCACAGAGCGCCCGCCCTCTCGCCCAATCCTAAATCGTTGCCGCACGCTCCTCTCCCTCTTCTCCATTGCAAAACCACCTCCTCTCCTCTCCATCATCTCCATTCCAAAACCACCTCCTCTCCTCTCCATCATCTCCATTCCAAAACCACCGTCTCGCCTCTCCCTCTTCTGATCTTCTCTCCATTGCAAAACCACCTCCTCTCCTCTCCATCATCTCCATTCCAAAACCACCTCCTCTCCTCTCCCTCTTCTCTATTGCAAGACCACTGTCTCTCCTCCCATCTTCCAAAGCTAGCACCGGACCACTCAGAACGACATCTATGGAGAGGATGCAGCAGCGAATCAGGCAGATCGTCGGCGGCGACCAGGCAAAGTTAGCCAGGTTGAAGGAGATCCTTAGTTGGTTTGACAATGAGTGGGAGATTTCGAGGACGGTGCGGGCCATGTGGCAATGTATGCGGAAGAGCGAGACGGCAGCGATGAGGGCGGCGATGTACATGTACTCCTCGGCGGCAGTCACGCCGCAGTCCTCCGAGTTCATCAAGTATCTCCTATGGGCGATGGAGCAGACAGATTCGCCCGAGGCGACAGTCAGGTGGAGGTGGTGGGCGTACAGGTCGAAGGTCGAGCACCCAGAGGATAATGAATCAATCGAGTATGGTGTGCCGTTCGTGAGGATGCAGAGCCAGCCGGAGCCACAGGAGTATTCGTTCTCCCACCGCAAGAGGAGGCCGAATGGCGCGACGTCGCTTCCCTGCCGTTCTCCATGGTTCCCTCGACGCTCGCCTCATTTCAACGGCGGCGGTAGGGTTTAAGGTAAGCTTCGCACTAACCTAATCTTCCACCTGCTCATGCTTACAATCAGTGTGACAGCTAATGAAAATCATGCTTACAATCAGTCTCCGAGTACTACGCCAATCACCCTAAAATAGCTCTGGACCTTTGGGTTGTGACACAGTGTACAAATAAAGAAAAATAGATTGGTGCTTCTTTCAGAAAAGAGTACTCCCTAGAAAACTGCCAATATAAGCTACTAGTATTTGGTTAGAGGATTTGCTGCCGAGAAAGATCCGTCCACAGAGAGCGCCACACATCCCATTGGTGGGGGTGGATGCCAATGCGTGCATGCAGCATGGTTGGTGTCGGTAATTTTTACTTGGCACACCTCGCACTCTGCATATATGCCGGTTCCATACGTACATTTGTGCAGTTCCACCAAAATGCAGCTGAATAACCCTGTTTGCACAGATAATGAAAAAGCGTGATTACATTATAGTGGCACTAGTTGATGAAACACACAAAATAAATAGAAGAAAATATTGCGATAGTATCATAGTATGGCATGCTGCGAGGGCGAGATGGGCCCTAAGACGCCTCATACGGTACGCCTCGTACTGGACATCGTCCCAAGTCTCCCAGATACACCTTCTGCCGGTGATGAACATCAGTGTACAGCAGTAGTACAAGGAGGCGCCTTGAGACATTCAAATCTCTATTTTTGTACATATCAACTAAAATTAAGCACCCCAGTTTGCACAAACGCTTAAACATTAACAATGGTACTAGTTGATGAAACATACTTTAACAAAGAGAAGCACTTTCTTTATCTACATTGGAAATGAAATGATAGAGATGACACTCGCTCTATTTTAACTGTATTATTACTTCATTTTATCAGTGACACTAGGGTCGAGCAGGTGGCAAATGAGGTGTACCGTGCGTCGCAAGGATGGTGGCCGGGGGTGCTTAGACTGGGATGCTGAAGCTGGCTCTTTCAGTCACCAACATGGATGATTCAATTCATGGGACCTTTTGGTGCATTTCACCTAAAATGAAGCAATGTCCCGTGAGCTAGTAGCTTCTTCTTCAAAAAAATTTAAGAAAAGGGCTCCAGACCCGGTTCCATTTCCATAAGAAAACGAAACCCACAGAGCTTCTTCTTCATTAGTTGCAATAAAATTGAGCAACATCAAGGTTGGTTGTGAAGCTCCTGGAATGCTCAACTACAATTTGGATATCATTTGTGCAGTTCATTTAAGATCGAGCGTGAAATGTATATCTCTGTTTGCACAAAAAAGGTGGAAAGGAGGGTGACTAACAAGTGATGACACATGCATCAAATGAAAAGAAGCATGTTCCTTATCTGAATGGCAATCCTACAAGGACAGTAGCAATTTCTAAAGCAGTGGCATTGCTAGATATTAGTGTGGGCATTAGGATTAACTATGACAACCGTTAAATACGACATTACTTTGGGCACGGGAGAGTAGGCGGACCAGGACAGTTGCATTTCTAATGAAAAGAACCAACTTATCTTAATGGGAAATTTTAGCAGGACATGTAAAGAAGTGCCATTGATTCATATTATTGGAGGCATTGCATTAAAAACAACATTGGTTTAACGTGTCCTTACTTTTAACAGTGTGACTGCTACATTTTACCAGTGGCATTACATAAGAGTGGCTCGGGGCAACAAACATCAGAACAGGATATCTGGGTTGGTCCCATTTTTGTTCGGTATAGCCACCTTATACTGTGTGAGGCTAGCAAATCTAGTGCTGGACTTACTCTGTTGACTTGTCCCCCAGTCCCCACTTTCTTTCCTTTTTCAACCAATAGATCGGGTTTATATTGAGTTTGTACTGTGTTTCCCTTTATTTCCCTATTAGACCTAGAGACCAGTTGGATAGCCAGTCTCTGCTACTTTTCGCCTCCATTATTTCCTCTTTCGACCAAGTCCTAGATTCAGGTAACAAATCCTCCCCCACCCCCACCCCCTTTCTTCCTTGTTTGAACCAAGTAGTACTAGATTCGAGTGCATGAACTAGTTTTACATCTTAAACGTAAAAAAATTAGGTGGTTTTTGAACAGCCGATCGATCCTATCTACGAGGGGGCCTGAGAAATAGTAAAAGTTACAAATGCAGCGATGTTAGGAGCTCGGGAAGTAGAGAAAGGCCGGTTTCGAAGGAAGTTATACCTGATGGTCGCCGAGATGTCGCTAGGTGGGCGGCGGGAGGCCAGATCTGCCCACACTACAGCAGCGAGGAAGAAGGGGTCGGAGGCCCTCCCTCGCCAGCGGTGCTTGGGAGAGAACGGCAAGGCAAGCTGATTGGGATGCGCCCAGCAGTGGGTAAGATCCATCACCGAGGACGACCGCAGGAACGTTGCACCTTCTCACCTTCCCCGGCGGAGAGGATCCGACTGGATCTGTGACCAGCGGTGAGCAGAGAGAGAGAGAGAGTGGCCACCGCTGTCGTGTTTAGATCTGGAGAGGCCGAGACAGTGTGAAGAGAGCAACACTAGCAAGCAAGTGTGGAGGCTCCTGCCTATATAGTGGACTAGTACTTAGTTTTCTTTTGTCTACCGGAGCCGGCTTGACCTCGTCAATGACTGTCGAGAAGTCTTCATGCACGTGGCCCGGAGGCGCAGTTTTCGTCATTTTGATCTGAAGCGCCGGATTATAACATATAACACGAAAAAATGCCACATGACAAGAAATCGTAACCTCACTGCCCAAAGGAGAAACCATGAATCCGGACGGACAAACTAGACGAGGAACAAAGCTCAAATTAAAGATAAACTCATAGAAAAGGGGTCCGTCGATAGATGTCCTAATTAACATAGCCGGCTTGACCTAGATGGCAGCCGAGTAGTCACTGTTCATGCATGTGCCCCCAATGACTAGCCCAACTTAGTTGTCGCTGTCTAACCCTCGCAGTGATCCGAAGCACATGACACATAATTTTGCGAGATGACAAGAAATCTTTTTTTAGATTTCTCACCACAACTACAGCCATGTACAACACAGCCTGCACAATATGTAGACGATAGCCAATCCAGGCATGTCTGCTGGAGTCTGGTCACATGCATGGACGAACTAATCTTCCGTGTCTTGCAGGGATCGTCCAGGCACCAACGTAGTACAACACTTCTCTAGTACTATCGCTCGTCTCCCTCTTCTATTAAGTCACCCGACTTGCGAGGCCGGGGAGTGTGCCTATGGTCGGTTCTCAATTGTCATCCCACATGTGTGTGCAAACGCAATATGACGCGCGTTCCATTCAGAGAACAGCGTACCAGACCGACCGACCATCTGGGGTGCGACGCGAATGTGACGGGCGTGCTGTATACTCCGTACATGTGTACCGCCGTTTTCTAGACGCTTTGCTCCATGGCATGGGCGCAATCCATGGATACAAAATTAGTATATTGTATACTATTTAAAAGTCGAGGGCGGGGCTTTTACTGCCCGGTAGGCGGCGGGACAGTTCCGCCTAGTCGGTTCGACAGAGACACGAGAAAACGAGGGAGTAGGCTGCTGCAAATGTAGGGCTGTGTGATTTGACAGCGAGTTACTGCTGGACAGGTGGGGCCCCGTGATTTGACTTGCCATTATCATTTTAACTGCGGAGCTACGACCAGCGTGAGTCTCCCGATTCCTGACCACATCCATACAGGTGCCTCTCCCAATGCTCCACCATGTAGTAGAGGCTGGCTCTTGCATGAGAGCCCACTTCTCCACTTTTTCCTTGCCTCTCTTTCCTCCACATATTCAAAAATGCCATGTAAAGCGCACTATTGTACTTACTTGCTCCTACAGGTGCTTAAGCTTGCCACATAGGCATAAAGTCTGATGTGGCAAGTTAATCAAGAAGAGAGAGACTAGTTTGGTGACCCAAGGAAGAAACAGTGCTAAGCGTGTGTACCTAGGTGAAAAGACAATTTTGAGTCTATAGCTAATAAAATGAAGCAAACTTAGCAACACCATTTCATTGGAAGAGGTCACTCCTTGGCAAATGCAATAAATACTAGTACTCCCTGTGTCCCATAATATAAGAACGTTTTTGACACTACACTAGCTAGTGTCAAAAAGTTCTTATATTATGGGACGGAGGGAGTACGAAGAAAGAGATAGAGAGGAGTAAAAAAATACACTTATAGCCAACCTTATAGCCAACCTTGTTGTAGTATGAGTGACTAAGAGGGTGCTTGGATACGTTTTAGTCCCATGACTAAAAGTAGTGGGACGAAGAATTGCTAGCCTCACCCATGCTTGAATCCAAATACTAAAGAAACTAGAATCAAGTTAATGAGCATTTATTATCCTTCAAACCCTCCAATCCAGAACTCGCCTATGTTAAAGGAGAGGAGTTAAATGAGGAGAGAGAGGACTAATCCATATTTTAGTAGGGGTACCCCTGACTAAAAAAATTAGTCTCAAGACTAGTTTTAGCCCCTCTTTAGTCACGGGGGCTTGGAACTTTAGCCTCTTAAAGAGACCATTTTTAGTCAGACTAAAATAAGTCCCTTGGATCCAAGCACCCTCTAAGTGATGACTATGTATGACATGCCAACATCAGATAGCCTAACGCACCGTGTTAAATCTCCAAGGGCGCGACCACGTGAGCGACGCGACGGTCATGGTAGGCGCGACCATGATACGGGCTATTGGCAGCCCTTGGATCTGAGATCAAATGGTCGCATGCTAAGTTGCTGAAAATTTGCAGAATAACCCTCCAGGATAGGATATTCACCCATAGGTCTAGAATCACACCATGCAACCGTTCGATCTCAGATCAAAGGGCTCTCGGAAGCCCGTATCATGGGAGAATGGAAAGCCACTACCCTGCCGTTCGCACGCTGGCAGTTTGCTCCTACTCGTACCCGCACGTCCTTTAATACTATGGCGGTTTGCTCCTAGTCGTCTTGTCCATTCACATTACGGCAGTTCCACTAATCCTAACCCTCCTCCCAAATCCATGGCGTCCCAAATCTCCCCGATCGGCGGTGAGTACAAGGTTAGAACCATCACCGGCGATGAGTTCGACGTCATCTACACCCGTACTTCCGCGACGGTGAAAGGATGCCTTTCTCGCTTCAGACGCATGTTCGAAAACTCACATGATGAGTGGGTCGCTGGGCTAGATGTTGAGTACACCACAGTCGTGAGACGAGACAAGGATCTAAAGGACGAAGAGAGGAAGAAGCCCGCCATGATCCAGGTTTGCATACATAACATTTGCTTGGTCTACCACATATGCCATGCCGACGTTGAGTGCCAGGATTTTAAGAACTTCCTCGAGGACAAAATAGTCAAATTCGTTACTGTAGACTTTAAGAACGACAAAGAAGTCCTACGTAAGATAGGCCTCATTGTAGGAAACACCTTCGACCTCTAGAAGAATCGGCTGGTGCCCTCTCGTCAGCCCTCAATGCTGACCCTGGCAGGAGCCATGGTTCATCCTTCATACCGTAAACTAGAGAAACCTCATTACACGTTTCATCGTCATGCATGGCACCGGAATGTACTAGATATAGACCACATCCAGTACGCTGCAATGGATGGCTACCTTTGTTTCAATATCTACAAGGGTTGGATGAAGAGCAACAGCCAAGTTGGCGGTTCAAGCAAAGAAGTATCGGCCAAGAGGAAGAGGGACAAGGACGAAGTCGAGGACGTGGACGAGGACTCCGAGTAAGGTGGCAGTGTCGTTGCTCATGGCGGTTCTAAACTTCTAATGCACTGTCTACCGGATTAGTTGCATAGTTTAATTTCAGGTGTGCTTAGTTTAATTTGAGGGGTGTGTTGTGCTGAGCCCCCAGCGGAACTATGTTATGCTTCTTCTCGTTACTTTAACTCTTCAGTATGTACATACTAGTACTAGTATTTCTTTAATAGAATTTAGCACCCCAATTAAGCACGTACTAGCTTTTTTAATAGTACTATATGCATATTTGGCGACGAGCGCTCTCTATATGTACCACCTTTTTTTTAAATTTCAATTTTTGCTCCATGGCGCAATCCATCGATAGTACTAATGTACAAAAGTATACATTTTTAAAAGGCTAGCATACTATTCATCACATATATATATATATATAGCCAGTTAAATTCTCAACCTAGAACGACGTGCATGCCATGTAGTAAACCGATCCGGAGGAAGTATAGTAAAAATGAGGTGATTTTACCGAGCGATCGGCGGGGGAGCATGGCCTGTCATGCGGTCCCACGTGTCATGATATACCAAGGCGATCCGTGTGTCCCTCTTGAGGCAGAAGCAATACTAGTACGTGGTTTGAGATGATGTCGAACCGAAGTGTGAAATAATGGTTGCTTCATCCGTCTGGGAAGGTGCGGCATTGTGATTTGATGTCTCATTGCTCATTACTACTACTGGGCCGGTACGAGTGGGGTGCGTCCCCCCTGCTGTTCTGCACTGTTATTTGGTGCTTGACACGTCGACCTGGTTGCTATATGTCCCACATGTCGGCGACAGGAACTACAGAATTCATGAAAGGGAGCGTCGACGGAGGAGTATACTACAGAATTCATGAAAGGGAGTGACTTAGTTTTGGAAAAATCTGTTTTTACACAGTATGTACCCACTAGGGTTTATAGGGCTCATCTAAAAAACATTCGTTTTTCCGTTTGATAAGTCTCAATTCTGCTATACTAGTAGTAGTACCATTACATGTTGGATTTCGAGGTGCGTTAGATCACCCGACGCAAGCAGTGTCAAGAGGAAAGTAACCAATGCATGTACAAGTTCATGGAAATTTAGTGGTCATTCATGCATTCATTCTAATTAATGCCTCGGTAAACATAACTTCTTGAGAAAAACGAGCGTACTGTGCAAACTACGAAATTAATTCGACCACTCATCGTCTACCTTGGTTGGAGAGATTTTGAAATTGAGCCATAAACTGGAAAGGCTCGATTACTATTTGTGGCCTTGTATAGATGCAAAATGTATTTTTTTATAGTGGCCTTGTATAAGTAAATGGAGGGAGTACTAACCAAAGTACGTACGTAGTAGGGACGAGGAGTAAACAGAGGGAGTAGTAAACTTTTCTCCTAAGTGATGACTAACCTTATAGCTAACCTTGTTGTAGTATGAGTGACTAAGTGATGACTATGTATGACATGCCAACATCAGATAGCCTAACGCACCATGTTAAATCTCCAAGGGCGCGACCGCGCGTGCGACGCGATGGTCGTGGTAGGTGCGACCATGATACGGGGTGCTGGCAGCCCTTGGATCTGAGATTAAACGGTCGCATGTTAAGTTGCTGAAAATTTGCAGAATAACCCTCCCACAGCAACCGGCAAATTTCCTCCCACGGGCCGGAGTAGGTTTCTCGGTTTGCATGTGGGTTTAATGGAGGCGAGGAGGCGTGTTCAGCCGGGCGTGCAGTGGACGACGCAGTACTATTCGATTTGACAACTACAACTAGTATATTATAAAAACAAAGAAGAGTAGTAGAGATAGAGATAAGAATAGAGACTAGGGAGGAGCACCGTCTACTGCTTCATGGGCTACTCCTGCGCTCCATTCGGCGGCCGCAAAGTCTCGTACAGCCACTCCCTCCTGCGCTCCATTCGATGGGCAATGTTGACATTTGGGGAGCGCACTCTCGTGACTGCTAGCAGCCACGACTTCACCAACGACGAATTCTTCCCCGACCTCGGCAACCTCTTCCTCAACGACATGGGCGACAACCTCAATGCCAATGGTGCTGCTCCCATTGCACCGTATGTGTCTCTGTCTTTCCTGTTTGAAATCATGGTAGAATTCATGTTTCTAGTATGTGTCCTAGACTCAATCTATTCATCTACTATGCTAGTCCGCATGATTAGTTTAATCTCTGTTATAGCCGTCATGATTTATTTTGTAGTAAATCTCGTAGTAACTTGCTCATATATTCAACTGGCAGAACGTCCCCTACAGCCACTCACGTTTCATGGACGGCCTGGTCGATGCCTCCAAGGATCCCTTCGTCTACTGCTATGAGTGCCCGGTGCCGTTTTGGGGCTCGCCGGCGGACATCGTGCATCACCTGATGCAGGCGTGCGGTGATCACTACTGGCCCTTGGCGAAGAACATCAAGTACGAGACGTGCTACCCGTTCATCGTGCTAGAGTCGCTGGAGGATCAGCGCCGCCTGCTAGTCTTGGAGGAGGACAGCAGCGTCTTCCTCTTGATCATGGCCACCGGCGAGGCCCGCGCACGCCTCCGCCACATCTCTGTAGTGTGCGTCAGGGGCGATGCCGCTAACACTGACACTGACACGAGGCTGATGTACGGGTGCGTGCTCACTATTACTACCCCTCGGAGGTCCGTGGGCGGCGACACTGGCTACGTCAAGCTGACTTGGACCCTGCCGAGCTGGGACCTTCCCGTCGATGTGGACATGGAAGACGCATGGTATTATTTGACCCCCAATAGTGTGCATGGGGACTCCAAGGAGGTTCACTTGGACATATGCATTACTAAGTTAAATGTTGATCATTAGTCTTTGCTCAATGTAATCCGCTGTCTAAGCATGTGGAGACTTCCATGCATGATCTTGCTCTATTGGAGTATCGCACATGAATAAAAGTGTATCCATTTATGGCTTAGTCTAGAATCTTCCATGTATGAATTTTTACTACAGTACCGGTGAAAGACTTATGATGAACCATTTCCTGCAAAGCACAATAAGAGTTATTTCTTCACAAGTTTTGGATGCAGGTTGAACAGTTGAACGCTTTTGTTTGCAAAAAATACTTTTTTATCTATTTCACCCGGATGTTTTTGAGCTCTAGAGACGAAATAATATCCGAAGAAACCTATCGATACCTGTTACACATGAGATGACCCCCACATCCTTTGTCAAAATAAACAACACCCCGATCAATGCATTTCACTCTTCCGTGCAATGGACGGGCACCTTACTTGCTCCTACAGATGCTTAAGCTTGCCACATAGGCATAAAGTCTGATGTGGCAAGTTAATCAAGAAGAGAGAGACTAGTTTGGTGACCCAAGGAAGAAATGGTGCTAAGCGCGTGTACCTAGGTGAAAAGACAATTTTGAGTCTATAGCTAATTAAATGAAGCAAACTTAGCAACACCATTTCATTGGAAGAGGTCACTCCTTGGCAAATGCAATAAATACTAGTACTCCCTGTGTCCCATAATATAAGAACGTTTTTGGCACTACACTAGTGTCAAAAACATTCTTATATTATGGGATGGAGGGAGTACGAAGAAAGAGATAGAGAGGAGTAAAAAAATACACTTATAGCCAACCTTATAGCCAACCTTGTTGTAGTATGAGTGACTAAGTGATGACTATGTATGACATGCCAACATCAGATAGCCTAACACACTGTGTTAAATCTACAAGGGCGCGACCGCGCGAGCGATGCGACGGTCGTGGTAGACGCGACCATGATACGGGCTGCTGGCAGCCCTTGGATCTGAGATCGAACGGTCGCATGCTAAGTTGCTGAAAAATTTAAGAATAACCCTCCAGGATAGGATATACACCCATAGGTCTAGAATCACGCCATGCAACCGTTCAATCTCCGATCCAAGGGCTCTCGGAAGCCCATATCATGGGAGAATGGAAAGCCACTACCCTGCCGTTCGCACGCTGGCAGTTCGCTCCTACTCGTCCCCGCACGTCCTTTAATACTATGGCGGTTCGCTCCTAGTCGTCCCGTCCATTCACATTACGGCAGTTCCACTAATCCTAACCCTCCTCCCAAATCCATGGCGTCCCAAATCTCCCCGATCGGCGATGAGTACAAGGTTAGAACCATCACCGGCGATGAGTTCAACGTCATCTACACTCGTTCTTCCGCGACGGTGAAAGGATGCCTTTCTTGCTTCAGACGCATGTTCGAAGACTTAGATGATGAGTGGGTTGCTGGGCTAGATGTTGAGTACACCACAGTCGTGGGACGAGAGAAGGATCTAAAGGACGAAGAGAGGAAGAAGCCCGCTGTGATCCAGGTTTGCGTGCATGACTTATGCTTGGTCTACCACATATGCCATGCCGACGTTGAGTGCCAGGATTTTAAGGACTTCCTCGAGAGCAACCTAGTCAAATTCGTTACTGTAGACTTTGGTAACGACAAAGAAGTCCCGCGTCGGATAGGCCTCGTTGTAGGCAACACCTTCGACCTCCAAAAGAATCGGCTGGTGTCCTCTCGTCAGCCTTCAATGCTGACCCTGGCAGGAGCCATGGTTCATCCTTCATACGGTAAACTAGAGAAACCTCCATATACGTTTCATCGTCATGCATGGCAGCGGAATGTACTAGATATAGACCACATCCAGTACGCTACAACGGACGGCTACCTTTGTTTCAATATCTACAAGGGTTGGATGAAGAGCAACAGCCAAGTTGGCGGTTCAAGCAAAGAAGTATCGGCCAAGAGGAAGAGGGACAAGGACGAAGTCGAGGACGTGGACGAGGACTCCGAGTAAGTGGCAGTGTCGTTGCTCATGGTGGTTCTAATGTAGTGTCTACCGGAATAGTTGCAAAGTTTAATTTCAGGTGTGCTTAATTTAATTTGAGGGGTGTGTTGTGTTGAGCCCCCAGCAGAACTATGTTATGTTTCTTCTTGTTACTTTAACTCTTCAGTAAGTACATACTAGTATTTCTTACATTTCATCTTTTAGATGGTATAGTACTACCACTCATTTCTTCACATTATATACGTATAATATATATGGCCAACATCATATAGCCAGCAGTTTAGTTGTCAAAGAATTTTATGGTGCTTAGTTTTGTCAAAGAATTCCAGGGTGCTTAGTTTTATTTGAGGGGTGGGTTGTGCTGGACACCATTATTGTGACTAGCCTTTTTAATAGTACTATATGCATAATTTGGCGACGAGCGCTCTCTATATGTACCACCTTTTTTTTAATTTCAAGTTTTGCTCCATGGCGCAATCCATCGATACTACTGTTGTACAAAAGTATACATTTTTTAAACGGCTAGAGGGCGGGGCAGTCTAGCTTGGTCGATTTCACGAGAGGCGAGGGCCTTTGTGATTTGACGGCTCATTACTGCTGGAAGGCGGGGCCTTGTGCTTTGACTGCTCGTATAAATGCGCCGACGACCTGGTCGAGGAGGATTAAAGAACCATGCGGTATACTCAACTTTTCCACTGGAGTAGTACTGCGACGGAGGAGCACGAAACACGGCAGCCCAGTGCCATATGGCGATAAAAAATGATCTAATTTGCTAGTCATCTCATTGTTAGCATTGTTCTATTCATTCCCTCAAAAAACAAAAACCATTGTTCTATTCATGCCTCGCAGAGAACATGACACGTGCTGCAAAACATTCGAAGCAAAAGATGAAACACAGCAGCAAAAGAAGAAGGAAGATTATCACCCCAAATGATCTAATTCGCCGCGGAGTCGTAACTGCTTCTTCATCGCCTCCACGACCTCCATCTTCTTGTGTGTCTCCTCCGCCATCTTCTTCATTTTGTCCATGACGTGGGATTTCTCGACGCGAGCCTTCATCATCTGTTCCACGGCCGCATTACGTACCTTGACAGCAGCAGGGTGCTCGATGCGGAGCTTCGCAAACTCCTCCTTCTGTTCCATGACGAGGGCCTGCAGCATCTTCATCGAGGAACTACTATTCTCATGCATCTTCTTCCAGCCGGCGTTCTTCTCCTTCAACAGGTCGATGTCGTGGCAGAGCTTCGCCTTGTCCTCCTGAAGTCATAAGATTTCGCCGGTCGCCTTCTTCTCCGAGGCAATGCTCTTCTTCAGCAGCATCACCAAGCCGGTGGTCAACTCCCCCAGCTGATTGAGCTCAGCGGGCATGTCGTCGAGGCTCTCCTTCAGCAACTCCGTCAAGCCTTGGATGAACTCCTTCTGCTTATTGAGATGATCGGGCATGCCATCGAGGGATAACGACTCCAGCTCTGTCGGCTCGGCATGTTTGCCTCCGCGGCTAGGGCGCTCCTGGGATCCATCGCCTGCCCGTGAGAGATCTTTCGAGGTCTCTGCGTGGCGGCGAGCCCTCTCTTTTTTTCCGCAGCCTTGGTTGCCGCTCCCTTGTTACGAGTAGTTATCGACCTAGAGCTCTGCTCACCGGCCATGGCAACGATGGACGAAGAAGAAGCACTTATGAGGAGGAAAGGTAGAGTAATTTTCGGTTAGGTAGTTCCGCTTTTTATAACCTAAGTACTAGCACTAGTAGTACTAATACCTGCATAGTGGGAACACGTTCAGGTTTGGTACGTACTAGTAGGTGTGAGCAGGCTTTCGAATGTGATGGGAACAAGGTAAAGATTAATTGATGGTTTTGGTTTTGAGGCCCAAAACGGCTCCCGATGAGTTTAGCGGAACATAATTTCAAGTACTACACTGCTCAAATGCGTAAATATTATGTTACTGTCAAAAATTGGCACAAAATACGAAGGAGACCAATGGAAGTACTACTAGCAACCCACGATTTAACTACTCGCATGCGCGCAGTGGAGTAATAATGTCTTTCTTCCGCCCTCACGTCCAGTCAATTTTTCTGCGCTGTATTAATTGACCATCAATGAAGTGAACGACTTTACACGCGTCAAATTATCACATGGGGTGGATCTTGGTACAAAATTGCATCCGCTCGTGTACCCGCGTGTGCGTGCGAGGGAATGAGTGCGTGCGTGGCGTGCGTGCACATCTTTGCTTCGTGCATGTACCGCCGGTATGGCTTAGGGAGGACGAGTACATTCTTCTGGAACCAGCAGCACGTCACCGTGATCAATCCACGCAAGGAGGTCGCGACAACGCCTCCACATGTGCCACGTGGCTTCATGAACTGTAAGAGAGACACTGTGTAGCGTGCCATTGGTATTCTAATTTACGTGTTTTGCACATACTCGAAGTACTAGTAAGGTACACGTGCATTGCACGCATCAGATTTGGCAACCAAATTATGAATAAATACCACACTATAGCATGAAGCTCTGGGTCATATATGCGTGATGTAGCCCTTCGTTTAATTCTTATAGTTCATCTCATTCAAAATCAATTAGTTTTTATAAAAAAGCTAAGAACGCGTGAATAGGAAAAACATGGGATTATAGTGGAATGTCGTCTTGAATCCTACAGGATTGTACGAGTGTTTGGTTGTGCATAGAAAAAACGCATAATTCTTTCAAAGAGGTTTGAGTGGATGGGATGTTTCCTATGAAATCTAGTGCAAATGAATCATATGGAAAAATTCCTATGGTTTACAATCCTACGAATCAAACAACCAAGATAGGAAAAATTCCTAATGATTAGAATCCTCTAAAATTCCTTTGAGAATCCTTTGAATCAAAGAAGCCCTTAATCTATTTTATGATTCATGGAATTGTGCGTTGTAAAGCATAAAGTAAAAACAAATAATGGCAATTCAACTAGAAAAAAAGTTTGGGCAGTTATGATACGGAAGATTCTAGAACAAAAGAGAACCACTGTTGTTTTGAGGTTTGTGCATTATGCTTAAGTTCAACCATGGAGTCTGCTAGATTGTACATGTGGCAAAATCCGGTGGGGGCTAGAAGATGGTGCGAGGGGGCGAGTGGAGGGAGACTATGAAGGAATGCACAAGTGCGATATCGATATGTAGAGAGAGGGGGCGAACACGTGCGCTGTTGCACGCAGTGGCGGAGCCATGAAAAATAAATGAGCTAGGGGGCCAAGCATTGCTAATCCTTTACGAGGAGGGTCAATTCAAGAAATTAAACCTTTTTAGCAGCAATTGTCTAATGATCAGATTCATATTAGCCTCGATATATAGTGATGTTAGGGGGGGGCAGGGCCCTTACTGCCCCCTGTCTTCGCCATTGTGCACGCGTCTGAGAGATGAAGCGGAAGGCATGGATGATGAGAGGGGGACGTTGGATATATAATTAATGTGGGTGTATTAGCTATTTATGTTAATCCTATATAGAGAGGTATAGATTGATCAATGTGGAAGTGGGAAAGAGGGTGAGACCTCACTGGATATATCAATTGATCGGTTTGTGTGGAAAACTATGAAAGACCTAGCTATATACACACATACATAGAGGAACATCGATCGTTGCGCATGCACGTGTGAGAGATAAAGAATGCCCGGTATGATGGAGAGGGGTGTGTGTGTGGGTGTGTGCCTTCATGGGAGACCGACCTGAAGAAAAAGATTACATGCGTGCGATAGATAATGCCGACTGGTAGTGTATGTGCATGCATGCATGAGAGAAAGTTAGTGGTACAATTATAAAGAGAAGACTACTGTGTGGGTGTAAAAGAATAGGTGAGGTCATAATCAACGTAAAGTTGAATTCAAATATTTGAATAAGAGATCCGGATGTTTGAAACCCATGCATGCATGAATATAACGGAGATCTGCGTTGTGTGGTTTGGAAACGAGCATGTTGTAATGTATACACATTGAACAAGGTCAGACTGATTTGAATTTGAGATACCGATGGCAGACATAATTTGCCCATGTCGCATCCGTGCATGGACACACTATTCTAATTGGAGATGATGGGCGGCTTTCGCATCACATATCTATATCTATACCCCTAATTGGATATGATGGGCGGCTTTCGCATCACATATCTATATCTATACCCCTATATATATATTATATATATTATATATATTTTTATATTGTGTGCGGGTAACTTTAACTTTGAAAGATGGTCGTTGGATGAGGCGAATCCGATGGTCCAAAGATGGCAAATTTGAGCACTATTTGCCGTTGGATATCATCTAGATTCCACCAGATTTCGCCACATGTATAATCTAGAAGACTCCATGGTTGAACTTAAGCATAATGCACAAACATCAAAACACAAGCACTTCTTATTTGTTCTAGAATCTTCCGTATCAGAATTGCCCAAATGTTTTTCTACATGATTTGCCATTATTTGTTTTTACTTTATGTCTTACAACGCACAATTCCATGAATCTTAAAATAGATTAGCTTTCTTATAAAAACTAGATGATTTTGAATGAAATGAACTATAAGAATCAAACGAACATCTACATCATGCATATATGACTCAAAGCTTGCATGCTATAATGTGGTATTTATTCATAATTTGGTTGCCAAATCTCATGCGTGCAATGCACGTGTACCTTACTCTAGTCTAAATTGTGTTTGTGTGTGTGTTGTGCGTGTTGAGGTGCAAATTGTCTTTTTTTGGTACACGTTAAGCTTGTTCTTTCGAAATTTCAAGCTGCGCCTTGTTATGCTGAAAATTGAAGCTAGCGTCTCTGTCTATCGTGCTGCGAAACTCCCGCCTCTTCAACCCGCGCCTTGTTAGCCCGAAATATTTAAGATATATCTTTGTGTCGTTGTGCTCCGACAACTCCCTCCATCTCAACCCTCACCTTGCTATTCCGAAATTACAATGCGCGCAAAAACTCCCACCTCCTGTGAAATCCCGACACGTGAAATGCCCGTGGTACCCCTGAACCGAAAGAACCGCCTCAAATCGGTGGGGGGTACTTTCGTAACTTACCCCACATTTCGGACAAGCGCGTCTCTAAGCCATGGTTCCCCACTGCCATCCCATCCGCCCACCCATTCGTACACCAAGGCCGCGAAAACCCGCGACGAAACCCCACACCCTGCTCCGTCCGCCACCCAGCCGGAGCCTGTTCCACAGCAACACCTCGACGTCCCTCATCCACCGTACCGGATGAGGATCCGTCGTCGATCTCATCGTCCCGCCGGTTCAGCCACCCCGTCCTCCACCTCCAAGGAGCTGCCCCGATGTTCCCCTCGTCTTTCGCGCCACCTCCATTCCCACACCGTCGTCTTCACCTGCACCACCGGAAGAGCATCATCATCACCGTTTCCTTGGATGAAGCTACGGCCTAATCGACGCCACCAAAGAGGTTGTACACTAATCGCCGCATTTTCATCTTCATTTGATCTCACGGTGTTGTCAGCGCTTGGTCCCGAGCCAACACGGCGCGGCTCCATCCACAGCGGCATCGCCGGCCACTTCCTCCATGGTGTCGCTCCCTCGGCGGCAACATCCACATCAGTAGGAGCTGCTGCTGCTTTAGCTCTCGCTCGCGCTGCTGCTCTGCTATTGCTCTCGGTCCCCTGCCTGGTCTGCTCTTGCTATTGCTCTTGCTCGCGCTGCTGCTCTCGCTCTTGCTCTTGCTTGCGATGCTGCTCTGATTTGGCTACACTTCAGTCGACTGAATCAACTTTTGGGTCAGTCGATTTTCAAGGGGTGGGCTCGCCGGGGTGAAGGAAGAATCAGCCGCAGCAGGGAGGGGGGCTCATCGGAGAGGTACCCCACTATCTATCTTAGGGTTCAGGATGGGGGCAGTGGTCGCCGGCTGTGGCGGGGTGTTGGCGGGGCGGTGGCATGGGGATCGCCAAAGA